>NC_041390.1:365326707-365327704 GCF_002162155.2 Triticum dicoccoides
AACTTCCCTGCAGGGGTGCACCACATAACCCAACACGCTCGATCCCATTTGGCCGGACACACTTTCCTGGGTCATGCCCGGCCTCGGAAGATCAACACGTCGCAGCCCCACCTAGGCTCAACAGAGAGGCCAGCACGCCGGTCTAAACCTAAGCGCGCAGGGGTCTGGGCCCATCGCCCTGAGCACACCTGCACGTTGCGTACGCGGCCGGTGAGCAGACCTAGCAACCTCCATTACAAAGGAAGTTGCGTTAACGCAGTCCAACCCGGCGCGCGCCGCTCAGTCGCTGACGTCACGAAGTGCTTCGGCTGATACCACGACGTCGGGATACCCATAACTACTCCCACGTAGATGGTTAGTGCGTATAGGCTCGTAGCCAGACTCAGATCAAATACCAAGATCTCGTTAAGTGTGTTAAGGATCCGCGAACGCCGAACAGGGCCAGGCCCACCTGTCTCCTAGGTGTTCTCAACCTGCCCTGTCGCTCCGCCACAAAGTAACAGTCGAGGGCCGTCGGGAACCCAGGCCCACCTCTACCGGGATGGAGCCACCTGTCCTTTCAGCCCCCTCGTCAGAATCACTTGCGGGTACTCAATGAGCTGACCCGACTTTAGTCACCATCTGTATAGTATGTATGTATGTATAGTATATACCCATGATCACCTCCCAAGTGATCACGGCCCGATAGTATAGCAAGGCAGACTGACAAGAATGTAGGGCCAATGATGATAAACTAGCATCCTATACTAAGCATTTAGGATTGCAGGTAAGGTATCAATGACTGTAGCAGCAATGACAGGCTATACATCAGAATAGGATTAACGGAAAGCAGTAACATGCTACACTACACTAATGCAAGCAGTATAGAGGAGAATAGGCGATATCTGGTGATCAAGGGGGGGGCTTGCCTGGTTGCTCTGGCAAGAGAGATGGGTCGTCGGTGACGTAGTCGTCCACAGGGGCATCAACATCGTCACGGGGGCTACCGGAGAGAAGA
>NC_041390.1:365327714-365328705 GCF_002162155.2 Triticum dicoccoides
GTTGCTCTGGCAAGAGAGATGGGTCGTCGGTGACGTAGTCGTCCACAGGGGCATCAGCATCGTCACGGGGGCTACCGGAGAGAAGAGGGGGGGAGAAACAGTAAATACATAGCAAGCAAGTGCATAACAGGTCAACAAGCAGAGCTAGACGTGTTCTAACGCGGTATGAGGGGGTACTGGTTAAGGGGGGAATCATCCGGGAAAGTATTCCCGGTGTTTCGCGTTTTCGGGCAGAGGAGCCGGAGGGGGAAAGTTGCGGGTTCGATAGGTTAGGGGGGTGTGGCGGACGAACGGACTGCGTATCCGGAATCGTCTCGTCGTTCTGAGCAACTTTCATGTAGAAAGTATTTTCATCCGAGTTACGGATTAAAAGATATGATTTTTTTTTAAAGATTTTAACAATTTTGGAATTTAATTATTTATTTAATTAATTCGAAAAAGTGTAGTTATGACGTCAGCATGATGTCATGCTGACGTCAGCAGTCAACAGGGGTTGACTGAGTCAACCCTGACATGTGGGTCCAGTAGGACCCACCTGTCATTCTCTATTTAAATTAATTAGGGTTTAGGTTAATCTAATTACAGTTTAATTAAACTAATTAGTTAATTAGGTTAATCTAATTATGATTAATTAACTTAATTAATTCCTTAATTAATTAATTAATTTAATTATTATTTATTTACTTAATAAATATATATATATATTTTTTTAATTCCCTTTTTTTTTAATTTAAAGTTCTGGGGCGTGGGCCCCTGTGGTCAGTGGCCCAGGGGGCCTAACAGGCACTGGGTTTCGGGCGCAGGGGCATGGCCACGAGCGCCCGGTGGAACGAGCACGACCGCTGGCCTCGGACGAAACCAGCGGCGCGGCGGGGGCCGGTCCAGCCAGCGGCAGTGAAGCAGGCTGGGCGAGGCGAGGCGCCGGACCGGGCGACGACAGCGAGACCGGCGAGGGTCAGAGCCCCAAGGCGGCAAGCAGCGGGGGGGGGCC
>NC_041390.1:365328892-365329333 GCF_002162155.2 Triticum dicoccoides
CAGACACGGCGAGCACGCGGCCACGGTGAGCGCGCAGCCACGGCGAAACAGCGACGGAACAGAGGGGGAATGGGGGGGAAAGCGTGCTCACGGGGCCCTGTAGTTGTGCTAAAAATGAGCTCGGGGAGGCGCCGGAGCCCGGGGTCGCGATGATTGATGACGAGGACGGAGACGGCGCGATGTAGCCGCTGGGGAGGAGGGGAAGGAGGCAGGCCGGCGACGTGGTGGTGGCGACAACGGGCGACGGTATCGGGTCGAGGAGGAGCTCGAGGAGGCCGGCGGCGATGCTTCCAGCGAGGGGCGTTCCGAGCGACGGCGATGGGATCCAAGGGCGACGGGGTCGAGCGGTGGGCGTCGGCGGCGTGGTTCCGGCGACGGCGCGGGTGCAAGGCGTCGGGGGCGGCGGTTGCCACCGACGGGACCCGCACATGGGGGGGGAAG
>NC_041390.1:365329700-365350683 GCF_002162155.2 Triticum dicoccoides
TTTTTTTTTGTTAGTTTGTTTTGTTTTTATTTAATTTTCTTTTCTGTTTTATTTTAGTTGCACTTTATTTTTGGTTTAGTAAAATATGAAAATAGCCCCAAAAATAGTGTGTCAAAATAATCCACTGTTCTAAGAAGTTTTACCTCAGAAATAAAATAGTTTAGTGTTTGGTAAAATATATTAGGAGTATAACTAATTGTTTTGCTGTAGTTTTAATCACTTTAGTGTATTTAAATATCTTATAAAGATGTTGTTTCTCCACCAATAATATCCATGATTTATTTGTCATATTAAGAACATTTTAGTTTTGACCTTTGAAAACTTTAATTGTTTGACTTGATTTTAAATTTGAATTTGAATCATTTTTGAACCATCGCGAGATTAACAACAGTAACCGAGGTTACATGGCATCATTAGCGTGGAATTACTGTAGCCTAAATATCTGGGCGTCACAGGCTGGCCAGGTCAAACCTGACCAGTGGGGCCCATTGGTCAGTGTCACAAGCTGGCTTGGGTCACTGACGGGTGGGGTCGGTCAGGGGCCACGTCAGCCAGGTTAACGCTGACGCGTGGGGCCATGGTGATTAGTTAAAACTAACAGGACGTGGGGCCCGTGTGTCAGTGGGTCAGGGGGTAATTAAGTTGGTACTTAGTCCCTAATGACGGTGCCACGTCATCACCACCGGCGTGTGAACACCGGCGACCAAATCCGCGGCGGGTGTGCACCGGAGTGGCTCGGGTTTCACCTACAGGAGGTTGCTTGGGCCGTGGGCGGTCCCGTTGGAAAGCTGGCACTCGGCTGCATCCAACGGAGGTGGAGGGAGGTCGTGGGGTTGCCGGAGTTGGGCTCGGCGATGAGGTCAAGCGGCGGCGGGGCTCAGGTTCCATGGGCGCAGGGATGCAGCTCGAGGGCGAGCAAACGGAGGTGCTAGGCAGCACCTAACGGTCATCAGAAACACGCCAGAGCTTCTAGTAGGAGCGAAGGGGCTCGGGGGCACGGGGCTCGCCAGCCATGGCGGACGGCGGCTTCGGGTGCTCGCGGGGCAGCGGCTACGGGGCGTGTGCGAAGGAAAAGGCGGAGGGGAGAGGTGTAGTAGCTCACGGTGAGGCTTCCAGTGCAGATGGCGGGGCTGGGGAGGTGTCGGAGTGAGCGGGGCGGCGAGGCAGATCTCCGGCGACCCGAGGAGGATGAAGGGTTGGGGACGGTGCTTCGAGGCGTCCGGCGGGGCGCGGCTCGGTGGAGAGGAAGGGGAGGACACGGCGGTGCTTCTAGGCTGCTCGAGGGAACGAGGGGGAGGCGTTGGCCGCAGTGGTGCTCGTCGTTGGTGGCGGGCGCGTTCGGTCCGAGGTGCGGAGGCAAGGGAGAGAGCAGGGGGAGAGTGAAAGAGGTCGGGCAGATCGGGACGACGTCGGGGCATTCACCCACGCGTCCAGAGGCTCGGCGGCAAGCAGGAGGAGGCGTGGCGCCTCGCACGCGCGTGCGTTGTCCCGCCTCTGCCTATTGGCAAAGGTTAGGGATGACTGGCACCAGGCCAGGTGGTCTGGGCCAGCACAGGTGAGGCCCAGGTGGCGCCAGGTTTGTTTCCTTCTCTCTCTCTCTTTTATTTAGATTTTGTTTTCTATTTTTCTGTAATTGTTTTGACTTAATTAAAATGCTAAGGCATTTTCAAAAACCCTGAAAATAATTGTGGGCTCTATATGGAATATTTCCAACAGCCCTCACTTAAGATCAGAATTATTTGGACATTTAAGATATTATATAGCATTTAATTTTCCAAATTCAAATACGTATGAACTAACTCCAAAATCCAGAAATGTCCTAGAAATGTGTGCATCATTTTTGGAAGAAGTTTTCACCCATTCCAAAATTGATGAACTTTTCTAAAAGCCATTTTGGGTAGATGGAAAAGATTTAATTTGACCCTAGATGTATTTCACTTGCTGCTAGGGTTTATCAGTCCCCATTTCAAAATTAATAGAAGTTGAAACTGATGCATGGATGCAATGCCACTAATTACAAGAAGATTTCTAGAGCTGTGACAATGGCCTTATAGAATGCTTCATGTGCTTCACTTATATCATTTGAAGTTTGGATTGCTTGTTTCTCCTCATTTAGAAAACCGATATTTGAAGAATTCTCTTTTGCTTCACTTATATTTATTGGAGCATGGTCTTTTGTAGAAAGAATTAAACTCTCATGCTTTAGAGAGTTAAAAGGAATTGGTCAATTGCATGGTTAGTCATAAAATCCTATATAAAACTTATGGATCACCGAATATGATATGTTTGATTCCTTGCAATAGTTTTGTGATATAGAGATGATAATATGTGGGAGTTGCTAGAAAATGGTTGTGTTCTGTAAGAATATTGGTGTTAAGGTTTGTGATTCCCGAACATGCACGTATAGTCTCTCGTTATGCTATGATGTTGGAGGATGATTTATTATTGACTAGCAAACATGCCCGTGCGTTGCAATGGGAGAAAAAAATATCATTTTGCATGGCCCTACCGAATAAGAATGGCCTAAAACACAAGTGTGATGATTTGATTGACATCCCACATTAATTATTCATAGCATGAAAAATAATTATAGTTTCAGCCGGACCATCTTTACAAAATGTACGCATTATTTGGTTTGCAATTTTTGAAGTTTTATTCCGACCTCCACTATTTTAGGTGCAAACCACCTATAAATGTGTACTAATTATTCGTAGTTAATGCGAGACATATGTAGTGCCAGACAGGACCGAAGAATCATTAGGTAAAATGTTGTGACCGATTCCATAAAAAAACAACTGAAAATATGATTAATTATTTTTTTTTCTATACCTTGTTTTTTTCCTCATTGTCAATCTTCTCGGAAAGCACACTAATGATGGATGCTCATTTACATAAATCCTTTGACCACTGGTCTAGCTTGAAGAAGTGCACCAATTTTTTATTTTTTTGACTTGGAACCTCCTCTGGTTCTCTCCATAACCTTTTGTGACTGATTAGGTTTTACAACAGTTTAATTAGGTCTTTTTCACATTGGCTCCTCATTTCATTGCACACAATGCCACTTCTTCGCCACAATCCAGGTCTCCCTGATTGTTGATTTTTGAGGCGGCTTGTTGGTTCCTCAACTTGGTAACGTATATAATTTGGTAGATTTCATTGTAAGAAAAGGATGTGTGACTATTTAGCAGATGAAAAGGCACGACTGATTCTAAAATTGGTTTTTTTATACATCTAAAATTGGATACCCTTCCCCGCTTAGGCCTTGGGCCGGAAGGAGCAGCCCATGTAGAGCTGTGGCCAACCTGCAGCACAATACGTCTATACAGAGTCCTTCTTTTTGGTGGCTAGCTTGTCGGCAATTCCTATTTGGCGCTGTAGGCGCCGGTTTGTTCTGTTTTTCACTAACTGGCGCCTGCAGCAGGTACTCCCACGTCTTACTTGGGCCGGCCCATCTTAGACTTTTTCCTGTTTTCTAAACAAAAAAAGGAGAGCGAGCTAGGAATCGAACCTATGACGCGGGGTTTCAGTAATCGACCCATAACCAACTCGACAGATTCACAAGGTGTGATTACAAACAAACATGTTTGCATCCATTTATTTATTGCTCTGTCCCCTTTTCCTTTTATTTTATTTTTTCTCTATCCGTTTATACTTTCTTTTTTCCAAATTCATAATTGTTTTCTTCAAATAGATGAACTTCTTCTCTAAATTCATGAATTAATTTTTATGAAACTCGTGAACTTTTTCTCCAATTGATGAATCTTTTTTTTCAAAATAGATGAACTTTTTTACAATTTTCTGAACTTTTACTTAAAATTGATGACTTTTTTCAAAATCGATGAACTTTTTCTCAAAACGATGAACTTTTTTTCAAAATCAATGAACTTTTTTCAAATTTGATGAACTTTTTCAATTCAGATGAACTTTTTACAAATTCGGTGGACTTTTTTTAAATCGATGAACATTTTTTTCAAATTTGATGTACTTTTTGTGAAAATCAATGAACTTCTTTTTGAATTCATGAACTATTTTTTGAAAACATGAACTTTTTCGATTTTGTAAACTAATTTTTGAATACCCGAACTTTTTTGGCATGCTCAAGAACTCCATCCGTAATATTTGAACATATTTTCAAATAATTGAAAAATAGAAATGCTACAGTGTATTGTGGAATAAACAGCGCGTCTATTTTTCTGTTTATTTTAAACTTTCACGGTGTGAATATCAGATAGTGGTTAGCTAGTGCAGTGGCTAGCCTCACTGTGTGGAATCGTGAGGGCGTGAGTTCGAATCCCGGTGTCGGGTGGTATTTTTGGCCGTCACTCTTCGTGTTCTTTGTTGCGTGATCGTGGGCCGGCCCATCCAACCGCTGCTGTGGCGCTAAAGGCGCTCTGTAGGAGGCCTAGCTTGTCTTCCTAGGACACAGAGGTCGTCGGTTCGAAACATAGTATTTTTGCTTCGAGCGAGTGCCATAAGCTCGCGGCCCATATTAAAAATAAAGGGCACAGGCTCACAGCCCATATAAGAAAAAATTGTATGAGCGTGGTGGACGGGCGAAACAAACGTTGACAGGTGAAACTAATAATGGACGAATATGCTTAGTACCACCTTGAATATGTTTCAAATTCACACTGAAAGCGTAAAATCACGGGAAGAAGCATATTGTGACGGTGAACCCATGGAGTCAATCCGTGCTTTATTATTAGGGATAGATTATCTACCTTATGAGTGGTGGTCGACGACGAGCGATGGTCTTTTCCTACCAATCTATCACCCTAGGGGCATGCGTAGTACTCCCTCCGTAAACTAATATAAGAGCGTTTAGAATACTAAAGTAGTGATCTAAACGCTCTTATATTAGTTTACAGAGGGAGTAGTACTTTGCTTCGAGGGCTAATAAACTTTTGCAATAAGTATATGAGTTCTTTATGACTAATGTGAGTCTATAGATTATACGCACTCTTACCTTTTTGTAATTTGTTAGCCTCTACGGTACCGTGCATTGCCCTTTCTCACATTGAGAAGTGGTGCCAACTTCGCCGGTGCAGCCAAACCCTGTGATATGATACGCTCTATCACACATAAACGTTATTATATCTTCCTAAAAATAGCCACCATACCTACCTATTATTGCTTTTCCATGGCCATTCCAAGATATATTGCCATGCAACTTCCACCACTTCCATTTGATGACCTGAGCATTCATTGTCATATTGCTTTGCATGATCATATAGCTGACATAGTAGTTGTGGCTCAGCCACCGTTCATCATTTTTCATACATGTTACGCTAGATCATTGCACATCCTGGTACTGCTAGAGGCATTCAAATAGAGTAATACTTTGTCATAGGTATCGAGTTGCAATTTTTATTTCTTTTGAGTTATAAGTAAATAGAAGTGTGATGATCATCATTTTTCATTTTAGAGCGCTGCCCCAGTGAGGAAACGATGATGGAGACTATGATTCCCCCACAAGTCAGGATGAGACTCCGGACAATGAGAGAGAAAAATATAAAAAAAGAAAAAAAGAAATAAAGAAATAAAGAAAAAGAGAGAAGGGGCATTGTTAGTATCCTTTACCACACATTTGTTTCAAAGTAGCACCATGTTTTTCATTTGGAGAGTATCCCATGTTGTCACTTTCCTATACTAGTGGGAATTTTTTTATTATAGTATTATATGCACACCCACTTAGTTTTCATATTGAGCTTTCATACACTTATAACTCTTAGTGCATTCGTTGCATGGAAATCCCTACTCCTCGCATTGATATCAATTGATGGGCATCTCCATAGCATGTTGGTTAGCCGCGTCGATGCGAGACTTTCTTACTTTTTTTGTCTTCTTTATATTTACCCCTATCATCATACTCTATTCCACCTATAGTGCTATATCCATGGCTTGCGCTCATGTATTGCGTGAGGGTTGAAAAAGCTGAAGCGCGTTAAAAAGTATGAACCAATTTCTCGGCTTGTCATCGGGGTTGTGCATGATAAATACTTTGTGTTAAGAAGACAGAGCATGACAAGACTATATGATTTTGCCGGGATAACTTTCTTTAGCGTTGATATTTTGAAAGACATGATTGTTCGTTGGGATGCCTGAGTATTGATGTCTTTATGTCAAATTATAGACTATTGCTTTGAATCACTTATATCTTAATATTCATGACATGATTAGATATATGATCAAGTTTATGCTAGGTAGCATTCCACATCAAAAATTATCTTTTTTATCATTTACCTGCTCGAGGATGAGCAGGAATTAAGCCTGGGGATGCTGATATGTCTCCGTCGTATCTATAATTTTTGATTGTTTAATGCCAATATTATACAAGTTTTACATGCTTTTGGCAAAATTTTATATGATTTATTGGACTAACGTATTGATCCAGTGCCAAGTGCCAGTTCTTGTTTTCTACATGTTTTTTGTATCACAGAGTATCCATATCAAAGAAGTCCAAATGCAATAAAATTTCACGGATACTTATTTTGGAATATTTGTGATTTTTCAGAGTTGGAATCACCGCAAACGGAGGCTCGTGGTGGGCACAACCCACCAGGGCATGCTAGAGGAGCCAGATGTGTCGTGGTGGGTTGTGCTCACCTTGTACGTCAGTTGGGGCTATACTTCAGGCGCAAGGAAGCTTATATCCAGAAAAAAATCATGTTAAAATCTCAGCACAATCGGAGTTACGGATCTCAGGGAAATATAAGAAACGGTTTTCAGCCAGATCTGGGGAACGCGAAACAGAACAGAACAGAGAGGGAGATCCAATCTCGTAGGGGCTCCCGCCCCTCCACCGCCATGGATACCAAGGCCAGAGGGGGAACTCTCCTCCCATCTAGGGGGAGGACAAGGAAGAAGAAGAAGGAGGGGGGCTCTCTCCCCCTTGCTTCCGGTGGCGTTGGAGTGCCACCGGGGCGACGATCGGGACGATGATCTACATCAACAATCTTGCTGCAGTCAACACCAACTTTCTCCCCCTCTATGCAGCGGTGTAACACCTCTTCTCCCTGTTGTAATCTCTACCTAAACATGGTGCTCAACTCCATATTTTATTTCGCAATGATCTATGGTTATCCTATGATGTTTGAGTAGATCCGTTTTGTCCTGTGAGATAATCGTGATCTTGGTTGCTATGATTGTATATTTTATTTATGGTGTTGTCCTATGGTGCCCTCCATTCTCGAGCAAACATGAGGCCCCCACCGTTGTAGGGTGTTTCAATATGTTCATGATTTTCTTACGGTGGGTTGCGAGAGTGACAGAAACTTAAACCCGAGTAGGTGGCTTATGGCGTACGGGAATAAAGATGACTTGATACTTAATGCTATGGTTGGGTTTCACAACCTTAATGAACTTTAGTAGTTTTGGATGCTTTCTAGATTTCCAATCATAAGTGCATATGATCCAAGTAGAGATATTATGTTAGCTCATGTGTAGCGACCCGACCTCAGATGGTCAAGCCTCTCTGCATAAGTGTAATCCCTGGATCGGTAATGCTAACACACACAATACTCGAAGGATTTGTAACAGAGTAAAAATCACACACTTATTACATCGATATTCTCCAAAGAGAAATTATTGCAATAAATATGGCTTAAGGCCATCTAAATTAGATAACAGCGGAAGGCTTGGAAGATAAAGTGAGTCCATCAACTCCAACGGCATAGCTGAGTGCACGACAACGACCTAGTGCACCTTACTCTTCATCTGAAAAGTCTGCAACATGATATGTTGCAGCCTGAAAACGGGTCAGCACATGGAATATGCTGGCAATATAAAATAGTAGAGAAATGAACAAGATAAAGGCTATCACTACATGCATATATGGCTGGTGGAGGCTCTACAGTTATAATGTTTTGCGAAAAGCCATTTTTTCCCTACAGCAAAGGAATATGTTTTATTTAACTATCATGGTAGTTGAACAACATTGAGAAGGTTCCTCCAACTCAATCCCCAATAAAAGTAATTATCAACCCAAAAAATTAATTTAGAGTGATGAGATCCACATGATAATTCAAGAACCAGATACTCAAGATGTCCATAACCGGGGACACGGCTAATCATGATTAGTTTGTACACTCTATAGAGGTTTGCGCACTTCTCCCCACAAGACTCGATCTCCTCCGTTGGATTTCTCGCACTACATGGTGTTTGAGAAACGGATGACTGAGACACAGTCTTTCAGAAACATTAACTCTTTAATCTGGGTGGACAGTTACACCTACTTTCCCCTACATCTGCTAGCCCACCACTGAAAGAGGTCATGCAACATACTCAACTATGCTAGAGCCCATAATAGCTTGTGGTTGCACACAGAAGTTCCTAGCATGAATAATCTTATGATCCCTTTGAGCCTGGGTGGCGAACCATAGGATGATCTCACGGGTACTCCGGGATATCCTAGGACAACACTAGATTCTCTAGGTGCCCAAACCAACAATCCACCCATATGTGTATTAAATTAGCCACCTTAATTTAACCATTAATTAAACACTCACGTCTGTCATGGATCTCTCAAACCAAACCACGTCTATGTGCATTGCATAGCAACATAAGTATAACATCGAAGTAACTCCCAAGGTTTGATAATAAACAGGGCAATAGGTTCTACCTCATCATATACTTCCCAATACCCACATGTTCATCTCATCCTAATCATGCAATGTTTGAGGATTTAAACTAATTCATAAAAACCAGGTATGAAAAAAGTATGATATATGTGTTACTTGCCTTGCTGACGATCCACAAAATCTAGTACTCGTAGTAGCATGCTTCGCACTCCGGGAATTTTATCGCAAACAAACAATAGCATACATAAGCACTCAAGCATAGATGCATGGGTAAAACTCAAATAAGAAGATCAAATCTGAAAACTCAACTGAAAAGATTCGATCTGCAAAAAGAATCAATCGAATCGGAGCTATGGAACTGAAACTACAGTCAAAAGAACTTCGAATTCAAATCTGCTTGAAACCAAAATCTTAAATTGTCAAAACCATGTTCAAGTTGATTAAACAGAAAGAGGGGTTCGAGACGAAGATTTTGGCGTTGGTTTCACTAGATTTGGACAAACAGTTAAGAAACGGTGAGGGTTTGAAGATCAGGGGCTAATCTATGATAAAATAATCGCAAATAGGTCCCTGGCCGAAAAAGAAAATAAAAAGAAAAGACTAACGAACGAACATTCGCTGTCTGAACCTAAACGCCAAACATCATTCGTTAAAATGAACGAATGGACGAACGTCCGCTAAATAAATAAACCGGCAAAAAACCAAACCAATCTAACTAAAAAAATAAACCGATCTAGGTTTTTCTTAAGAAAACCACGGTTTTTACCTAAAACAAAAAAAAACCAGCGGTGGCTCGAGGTCAACGGCGTCGGCAGGGCAGCGAGATCCGGCGGGCGGGGCGACGTCCAGCGGGCGTCCGCGCGGCAGCGGGGCGAGGGGCGGCGCAGGCGGCGGCGGCTGGCGGGCGCTGCTGCTGCCGCTGTCAGTGGCGGCGGCGATGGTGAGAGGCGACGGGGAGGGGGGCAGCGCTATATATAGGAGGGTTGGCGTGGCTTGGGGAGGGGGCCGACCCGAGTTGGTGTCCGGCTCGGCCTCTGCCTCGGCGTCCGTGCCGGCGACGGCGCGGCATGAGGGGGGCGACACGGGGAAAGGGCCAGCTGGGCTGCGGCCGAGGGCGGTCCGGGATTTTTTTAAACAGATTCCGCCGAGAAAAATCCTAATAAATATAAGAAAATTCTAAAAATGCCAAAAACAATTTTCACCGTCTAAATAGAATATTTAGAACTTAGTGATCATTTTCTTGGCCTAAAATGCAATTTTTAAAAATGCATATTTTTTTCTAATTCAAATAAAATGGCAATAAAATCCAAATAAAATTATTTATTTGATTTTAATATTTTCCTCTAATATTTCATTTATTTTGGAGAAGTCATATTATGTCCTCTCATAATTTTAATATGAAATATTTTCTGAGGGAAAAAATAATTAAAACCAAAATGATCCTTGTTTCGATATTTGAGGAAATTCAAATATGAAAACGGTGAAATCCTCAACTCTCTCCGTGGGTCCTTGAGTTGCCTAGAATTTTCGAGGATCGAAAAGAAAAAATCAATAAAATATGATATGCATGAATGACCTATGTATAACATTCCAAATTGAAAATTTGGGATGTTACATCATGCCTCTCCCTCATATAAAGTTGCAAGAATGATTACCGGTACTTGTTATTGATTGCCTAGGGACAAATAACTTTCTTGTTGAGCAAAACTCTCTACTAAAACTAACTTAGTTGTGTCTTTATCTAAAAAAGCCCTAGATTTTATTTATGTTCTCTTTATTATCTTGCAAACCTATCCTATCACACCTACAAAGTACTCCTAGTTTCATACTTGTTCTAGGTAAAGTGAATGTCAAGCGTGCATAGAGTTGTATCAGTGGTCGATAGAACTTGAGGGAATATTTGTTCTGCCTTTAGCTCCTCGTTGGGTTCGACACTCTTACTTATTGAAAGAGGCTATAATTGATCCACTATACTTGTGGGTTATCCAGGGCACGCTTCCCGGACTCCTAGCCGGAGGTCCTACAATCCCTTTCCTTTGCTTTCCTTGGCAGGAGTTATTGCTGCCGCAGCCTCTACTGTGACTGCATCCCGATACATCTCTTCCACGCAGATAATTGCATCCTTCTCATCTGATGGGATAGTGATGACTCCGAGTGGCCCAGGAATCTTCAGAGTGTTATAAGCATAGTGGGATGCTGCCATGAACTTGGCCAGGGCTGGGCGCCCTAGAATCCCATTGTACGGCAGGGGGAGATCAACCACATCAAACACAACCTTCTCTGTCCGATAGTTCAGCTCTCCCCCAAACATCACCGGCAATGCAATATTCCATTTAGGATGGCTCCTGTAGGGGTTAACTCCTTGAAACGTGCCGGTAACCTCTAGCTCTTCTTCTCCTATCTGAAGCTTGTTGATGACTGCTGGGGAAATCAGATTCAGCCCAGCCCCGCCATCCACTAACATCTTGTCACAACCCTAGAATTGGTCGTAACTAGTTGCACAAGCATTCATGCATCATGTATATATTTATGAAAGTTGAATTGGAGAAAGTGGAAAGGCTCAGAAGTCTTTTACAAAAATGATCAACATTAAAAATTGTTCCAAATAAACCCAAGAAAATGTTCCTGTCAAGCTATAAAAATATTGGCAAGAGGTAAAACTCAAACCAATATTTTTGGAGTCTCAGAAATATTTATTTTGGGCATTTGGAATTAATTCAATAACTATTTGAATTGGATTTATATTTATTATATGTATAAATAAATGTTCAATAATTCTGAAAATTGTTGTGTGGCTTTGTATAAGTCCACTTAGTTGACACAATTATTTTCATGAAGTTTAAAATTGATTTAGTATTTTACTAAATCAGAAACAAATGTCAGAAAATAGAAAATAGAAATAAAAGACAGAGGAGAGAGATACAGCTTACCTGGCGCTCACCTGGCGGCCCAAGTGGCCAGCCCAGCCCACTAGCCTAACACTGTTGGCCAGCCCACCAGGAGCCCCACCGTCTTCAACCTCTGCCAGTAGGCAGAGGCGTGTCGACGCGCGCGCGCCTGAGCTCCACCTCGCCATGTCTCCGCGCCACGGGAACGGTCTCGACCCCCTCTGCCTCTCCCTCACTCTAGAGCTCTCTCCTTCTCCTCTAGCTCTCTCCCCCTCGCACCACCCGAATGCGCCCGCCGCCGCCGACGTGCACCACCGCGGCCACCGCCTGCCCCTCGTCTCTCCGACGTGCCCAGGAGCTCCGCCACCGACGCCTACGCCTCTCTATCGACTCACGTGACGGCAAACGCCACCGAACACCGTCTTCACCTTTGTCTTCAACCTCGGGCACCCGAACCCGTCTCTGGTCGATTTGGCGCCGCCAGGACCTCCCCGAGCTCGCTGACCCCCTCTTCGGCATCGCTGTGAGCTCCTGCTCCCAACCCTTCTCTCCCTGCCGTCGAATTCCTCCTCTAGCCCCCCTGCCCACCGCGGCCGCAGCCCATCGCCACCGTGCCCCGTCATCTTCATGGCTAGAGCCACTGTCGCTCGAAGCTGAGCACACCACCTTGCTCAGCGTGTCTTCGCGCGCCCGTAGCCACCCCTAGATCCTCCTCCCGAACACCCTAGCGAGGAACTCGAGCACAGCCGAACTCCGACCGCCGCAAAGCTCGATGTCGCTGTCGTTTCGGACCACCCCAGCTGGTGCTTCTTACACCGTTAGATGCGCAAGATCTCCAGCTACGCATAGAGCTCCTCCACCGCTCTTTTGGTCGCCGAAACAACATTTCCGAAGCCCTCCGCCATCTCTGTCGTCACCGGCGACGAGCCGTTGACCGGGTCCGGCGGGTTTGACCCCGCTTGCTCGGGGTTTGACTTCCCCCCCTGACTCACTAACGTGTGGGCCCCAGGCCACTAACTAAACTAGGTTAGTATTAGTTTAACGCTAACTAAACTTAGTTAGTTTAATTGACACTGACAGAGGGGACCCACATGTCAGGGTTGACCTGGACCGTCTCAGTTGACCGTTGACGTCACAGTGACGCAGTGCTGACGCAATAACTCATATTCTGGATTTAACTTAATTCTAGAAATTCCAGAAAATGCCCAAAACTTCTAAAATTCATAGAAAATCAACCGTAGCTCCAAATCAAATAATTTAAATATGAAAAATGATCAGAAAAATCCAAAGAATCTGATTATGGCATTATCATGCATGTTTGAACATCTTATGCCTGTTGATCAGGTCAAATCAAATAAGTGGCATTTAAATAATCACATATGGAGTTGAATTTGAATCTTTGGTTCAAACCAACTTCATTTAATCTGGTTTTAGTTGCATTAGCTCAAATCGCAGCATATTGACATGTCATGATCATGCATCATAATGTGCATTGCATTGATTGTATTCTTTCTGTGTTTGCCGGTGATTGTTCCCCCCTCGGTAGATGTATGTTTCGACGATGTGATCAATGACACCGTTGAAGAGCTTTATCATCTTCAGAAATGCCAGGCAAGCAAAACCCCCTTGTTCATTCTAATACAATCCCACTCTCTCGCTCCTGCTCTATTTTACTGCATTAGGACAACACCGTTTCAATTGTTACATGCTGCGGTAGCTGAACCCCTTTCCTCTGCATGACCTGTCATTGCCACAGTAATTAGATGAAACCCACTAGCATGAGTAGGAGTTGTTTGAGCCCTGATGTGCCTACTCATTCATGCCTTTTTGTCATGCCTGCTATTGCATAAAGTTGTGTCAGGTCTGATTCATCGGGGATGAATCGGAGGTGTGTGAACATGTCCTACTGTGTGTGAGCTAAGTGTATGAACACGATTTGGTAAAGGTAGCGTGAGAGGACATGTAGGAGTACATGGTGGGTTGTCTCACTAAAACCATCCTCAGGAACTGAGTTCTGTGTTTGTGATCCATGAAACAGCTACTACCACACATTGGGCCCTGAAATATAGGTTATGTGTCCCTTCTCCTCCTCTGTCCAGGAGTTGCAACTAGTTTCTGGTGTTTATAGGTTATGTGTTGGCGGCCGTGCGTAGCGCTGACCCTAGGGGTGGGCTATGATGCGGTAGATACACCGTGGCCGGGTATGCCGGGCGCCCGTTTGGCATCTCGGGACCCTGTACACGTCATTTGGGGCCATTGAGGACTCCCCGGCCAGATTTCCTTGCGGATGGAACCAGAATAGGCGATAAACCTGGACTAGAGACTTGTGCAGTTAGTCAGGTCGTGGTCTACACCCACGTCAGCTTTCGCTTGAACTCTGCCGAGCACATGTCGTGTGCAGACGCTAAGTGGTGGAAACATGTGTGACGAAGTACACCCCTGCAGGGTATAAAACTATTCAAATAGCCGCGTACATGGTAAAGGACTTCTGGGTTGCCGTGGTGGGGACTGTACCGTGGTGACGGCCCCCTCCGCTCGGCCAACGGTACGGGCGGTTGCTGTCGTTTGGGGAGGTCATGGTGGTCCAGCTCTTCGTGAGCCCCCAACTTCGGCGAAACCGAGCAGGCTCTGGATGGTGGCACGCCATTCATCCATCTGCTCGGCCGCTGGCAGAAACCTTAGTAGCAACTGAGCTCGCGCCATAGCCTCCGTGGTTGTGCTTGGCATAGATGTTGATGACATCGAGCGCACCGTCGCCTGGCTCCTGATGGTGCCAGTGGCGGCAACGATGGTGGTGTCGCGTCCATGCAGCTGTGGGAAGACCACCTAGGTAGATGGGTCACACGGCGGTGGTGCTCGAGGGTCAGTGGCTCCGTCGAGCGCAGCGGTCTGGTCGGCTCGTCCGGGAGGAGGTACATGAGCCGTAGTAGCTCCCGCGATGGAGGCGGCTAGAGGGCGATGGTTCACCCCGGACCGAGTGCCATTGCTGCGGCTGTGCCTGTTAGTGGGAGGAGAGGGTGCAAACAGAGCGACCCCCTCGCCCAGACCTTGTGGAGCATGACCACCAAGGCGTTGCTGATGTTGTTCTCCTCCGACATCTGCAGCCCCCGTGTCGGTCGCGGGGGGAGTGGTGATGGCGCCACCTGCTTCAATCACGCCCCCAACAGCGTTCACATCATCGCTCACCCCCAAATCCTCTGAGGCACTAAAGGCCGCGGGCGGCGGAGCTTTCAAGGTGGACGGATCGGCCGAGAGGCCGGACTTCTTCTTCTTAGGCGCCATGGTCGATGGCGTCACCGAAGATGAAGATGGTGATGAAGATGACGCGCTGCGCATGCTTTCAGGTTCGCACAAGCGACCCCCTACCTGGCGCGACAAAGATGTCGCGGGATATTCACGGCCACCTATGGGACCAGGGGGCCCTTACTGGTTCGGCAGGGGGACATCGTGTTGCACAAAGAGCTGACCAGCGCGCGGCAGCATGGCAGAGAGCACACAAACAATTTACCCAGGTTCGGACCGCCGCAAGGCGTAAGACCCTACTCCTGGTTTGGTGGATTGATGGTGGAATGAGGATGGTGGAACATAGTACCCTTGCCCGGTAGGGTTTGCTGTAGGGACATCATGACTATGCAAGCGTGGTGGTGTGGGTTCGTCAACTTTCCATCCCTCTAAACCTTCCTACGATTGCCATGGTCCTCTTTTTATAGATTAAGGGGTCACCACAATGGCAAAGTAGTCATTATCCAGTGATATGATAGCAAACAGTGTTATCATACATAATTCTGTGGGCTGACAAGGTGCATAAAATGCACTACTTAGTCTCACATCATAGGTTTCCCGGCAAGGCTTGCCGAGCTATCTTGCCAACTCCGTGCCTGTTCTCTTGACACGTCGTAGGACGGGTGTCATCTGTGGGTTTCTTATATAGGAAATGGCTGCCACTTAATCGCCCTGCGGCTTGACACAACACTGATTGACGATGTGGGTCGTGCTTGAGTGGTCGGTGGGGTGGTCCTGCCCCCTTGAACCCCAGCAGACCATGCCGGGGTGCCTGGGTTGCCTGCTTCTGGTGGTGGCCTCGTCCCTTGCCGAGCTCGCCTGCCCGGCAAGGGAGGCCCTTCTCTTCCCAATATCTTGCTCCCCCTGGCCTGATCTTGGACTCTCTAAACTATATGTTGGATCTTCAAATCTCTTGGTCCTTCAATCTCTGACTTAAGTTGCTGCCTCAATCTCGTTCTCGTGCTTGTGCATAGTCTGGGCAACGGACCCAGGGTTTGTTGTACGGACACAGGCAAAAGAGATATAGCACTAGAAGCAGGATTAAATGTGTGTCTCTGTATCTTCGGATGACGAAGACGCAGTGAAGACATTTGACACATTTCAAACAGAATGCATATGACTAGATAGACAGAATTTGAGGAAGAAGCACAGAAGGGGTTAGGGTCCGATCACATTCACTTAGTTCAAAAAATGGCAAGTTTGAAGACATAGCTATAAGTGAATGTTGTAGAGGACAGAGCACACACACACACACACACACACACACACACACACACATACATATATATATATATATATATATATATATATATATATATATATATATATATAGGATAGCACTATTCTAATCCTGGGATTAGAATAGTTATTCTGATCACGATCCACCCTATATAGGGCCCGATGGATGTTCCTGAGATCCCGAGCAGCCCACCCGACCGGTACGAGGAAAAGAAGCCCAGCCCACCTGCTCCCACGATCCCCTCCCCAACCTTCGAACTACATGACGCCGCAACCACCGCCACCCTCCCTGCCTCGCGCCGCTGCCGGCCACGAATCGCACCGCCGCCCTGCCCCGACCTTCAACCGTGCCGCCGCCACGTCCTCCCTCCCGTGCCGCCACCGCCACCTCCCTCCCCACCTCGCCACCAACTGGCGCTGTGCCGCACCCCTGACCCCAACCGGAGACGCCACCTCACCTCCTCCCTGGATCCCGCGCCATCGTCCCCCACGCTGCCCCTGACGACGGGAGCAACCACCGGTGCGGGCAGCTCCACCACCTACGGGCCTTCACCACTCCCCTCCACCAGCATCGGCCCCGCCCAATCCACCGAGCGCCGGCGTCCCCTATCTCCCTCCACCTTCCTCTACGCGTGATGGACGCCATGGCACGGGACCGTGAGCTCGCCGGATTCCTTCCCCTACAGCTAGCGCCACCACCTACATTCGGCGCCATAGTCGTCTAGGCCGTTCAACTTCGCCGCCTCAGGCCATGCAACTCCGCCCGTGTGAGCGCGCGCCACTCCTCCGCAGCTTCTCCAATTTGGATGATAGGTGACCTCATTGATGTCTGAAGTTACTTCCTCTCCCCTATCATAAAACTGAATCCATATCAAAGCGTCGATTCCTCCCCCTGTCCAGTCTTGTATTTGTTCTCTATGTGATTTTCATTGATGTCTGAAATTCAGATGTATCTGCAGCTTCAAAACACTTGTGTTTTTGGGTCTGAAGTTCAGATGTATCTGCAGCTACAAAACACTCGTGTTTTTGGTCCATTGTTTTCAGTTTCACAAGCCGCAGCCCATACTCGCTGCTTCTATATGGGCACTTGGTGGCCTAATACGCATGAGCCGCCGTCGCATAATGATTGGAAGGTCAGATGCAAAAACCAATGAAGTTCAAAGATAATATATGGAAATAAAAATAGGAGAACTCTGCAATCAAATGTATTTCAACAGCAGTTCTGCTGCATATGCATAGTTCCATAAATAAAGAACAGACAAGCACTGAAAGTGTGTGCGAGATGCAGGCAGAATGCTAGGTGGCCGAGTACTAGTTGCATTTTTTAATTGAGAGTACTAGTTCAAGACGTGGTGGGGCATGTAGTAAGTTGGGACATCTACGGTAGAAGGATTTTTTGTTTTCCTTTATTTCCTTTTCTCAGAGAACTAGTGCTCCACTGATGTTTGTCTGGAACCCCATTACATCTTGTTAGTGTATCTTGTTAGAATCTTTTCTCCATTCATGTGTCGCAAAAAAATTTACACATAATTATTTACCATGGGGCACTAGACCTAATGTTCAAAGCAAAAAATTGCAAAGTAGTTCAAAAAGGTCAATAAAAACGAATTTTGCCCAATTTTTTAAAAAGCTAGTAGTTAAAATTTAAATAACAGAGCGGTTCGATGATTATTACAAAACTCGAATTTCACTAGTTATTAAAAGATTATAACAGGAAGTTCAAATTAAAAAAACTGAGTGGTTCGATGATTAGATACCAAAGAAGAAAATAAACGTCACCTGGAAAATATTAACTCTCGAAGTTAAAATTTAATAAGTTGGAGAGTTCAAAGAAAATGTTATGGTTGTACAAAAAAAGCCCATGGATTTTCCTGTCATCGAAAAAGATACTCAAAAAGTTTGAATTAAAATAACAGAGTCCTTCATATTTGTAACAAAAAACATATCATCAAGTATCAATAAACCAGAAGGTCAAAATAAAATAACATAGTAGTTCAAAAATAAAAGAGCACCCAGAAGCGGATATTTCACCATTTCTAAAAAACAAAAAACAAGAAGTTCAAAATTTAAAAATAGAGAAGTTCAAAAACCATAGAAAATGACTTTCGTCATTTCTAAAATTAAAAAACTCTATAATTTCAAATTTAAATAACCGGCGGTCCAATATTTATTACAAAACTAGGATATTTCCTTACTCAATGAAATAATCAAGAAGTACAAATTACAAAAATAGAGAAGTTCGATATAAACAAACACTTTCATTTTCCTCATTACCAAATAATAAACCAAGAATTTCAATTTCAAAAAATGGAGCGGTTCAATATATATTACAAAAACTTGATTTTTTCCTATTACTAACGAGTAAACTAAGAAGTTCAGTCTGAAATTACCAAGAAGTTGTACAACGTTTATTACATTTCTAAAAAATACACAATGAAGTTCAAATAAAAAAGGTAGAGTGGTTCACCATGTATTTAGATGTCCAAAAACACAAATAAAATATGTTATTTTTGGTGTTTTAAAATAAATCTATCAGACCAGAGAGAAGTTCAAAGTGATAACAACCGGAAGTTCACGTATTGCATGGTGTGTGTTTCGTTACTTTCGTATGCAAAAGTAAAATAAAAATGCAAACTTTTTGTTGCTAGAAGTTCAAGTGCTCGGCCCGGGAAAGTTCAGGAATTCATGTGAGAGATTTTCATAATGTATTAAAAAACTTTCCAAACGGTATATCATATGCTCTATTCCAAAGGTTATATCACGCACTCTATTCCGAAAAACGGTTAAAACAAATTGGTGTATGTTGTTCATAATTAATATTGCGGGATGTCTGACCTCCAATTACATGTTTTAAAATGGCAAGAAATGGCGTCCGACATTCAACTGGGTGTAATTCGATGTGTACACAAAAATGCGACAGAAGTTCATAGTGAAAACGACGAGAGGTTCAAGTACTACAAGGAATGCATTTCAGGAGAGAATAAAAGTATAGAAAAATAAAAGCTTAAAAAGTTTGTCGAAAGAAGTTCAAATGCTCTGTCCGGAGAAGTTCAAAAATTCTTGCGAGAGAGGTTCACCTTGTATTTCCATGTTCAATTTTTTCCGTATAAAAGTCGAATACAATTCTTTACTCAAAATATGAAAAGGTGAAGTTCAAATTGAAATAACAGAGAAGTTCGGAGTTTATTAAAACATAGGATTTACCTGTTAAAAAAACAAAAAAACACAAGGTATTTTTTGCACTTTTAAAAACAACTCATATACAAAAAAATGGTTGGTAGAAGTTCAAGTGCTCGGCGAGGAAAAGTTTAAAAAATTCTTGTGAGAGAGCTTCACCGTGTATTTAGATGTCGAAAATACAAAAAAATACATGTTGTTTTTTGTGTTTTAAAATAATTCTCTCAAACCAGAGAGAAGTTCAGAGTGATAATGATCGGAAGTTCACGTACTACATGGTGTGTATTTCATATAATAAAAATACAATAAAGTGAAACTGAGTGAAGTTCAAACAGACATGTCCCATAAGTTCAACTACTTCACGCGGTGAAAAAAACAACACATCAAAAAACAGCACGTCAAAAACAGAGTGAAGTTCAAACAAACATGCCCCAGAAGTTCAACTACTTCACATAGTGCATTTTCATTCGCGATGAACGCATAAATCATGATCTCGCCATTTTTTAATTTACCTCAAAACGACAGCAATATCATTTGTGTAAGTCCAAGTACTCGGTCGGAGAAAGTTAAATAAATTATTGTGAGAGACGTTTGTACAAAAGGAATATTATTTGTGTAACACTAACGAATGGATGAGAAAATTACACACAAAAATACGTCACAGAAGTTCAACGTGAAAACAGCAGGAAGTTCAACTACTACGCTGAATGAATTTTAGATGAAAAACTTTTAAAATTGTCACGAGTATGAAAAGATGATCAACACAGGAAACTTGCGTGCTTACAGCAGCTTTCCATCGGTATATCACCTGCTCAATTCCGGTGAATGGATGGAGAGTTACGAGCAGTGGATGGAGACCTACGAGCAAAAAAATCACGTGAAAAAACAGAGTGAAGTTTAGGTACACACTCCGAGAAGTTCAGGTTCTTCACGCGGTGCATTTTCGAAGAATCTGTTTCACGATAAAGGTAGAACGCATGATCTCGCCATTTTCGAAATTACTTAAAAATGGCTAGGAATCAGAGAAAACCATCAACATGAAAAAGTTCCGCATTTTCCTTATCCTTTCAGCGGTATATTATTTGCCCCATTCCGATAAAGTTTTTAGAAATTACGGCGAAAATACGTTTTTCGCCATTTTCGAAACTGACTTAAAACCATAAATAATTGGGAGAAACAATACATACCAAAAAGTTTCGCATTTGTTCAAGCTTTCCAACGCCATATAATTTGCTGCATACGGACGCACGGTTAAAAAATTAGCTTAAAAATACGAACTCGGTAGGACTTGGACCATTTTCTAAATTACTCTTAAACCATTCAAAATTAGAAAAACTTTCAAGATGAAAAAGTAGCGCATTTTCATAAGCTTTCCAACGCCGTATCATATGCCTCCATTGGATTAGCTGTTTAGAAATGACATCGAAAAAACGAACTCAGCTGTTCGGTTTACGAAATTTTACGTTTTTTCAAATTACTCTTTAAACATAGGGAATTAGATAAAACTTTCAACATGTGGAAGGAGAGGTTTTACAGCAGCTTTCCAATGCCATATTATATGCCTCATTTCGATAAACGATTTAGAAATGCGATCGAAAATACGATTCACGTTGTTTGTGCGAAGAAAAAACGATTTTCAAAACTACTATTAAACTGCTTATATTTTGCCAAAAAATTAAGTTGGGTCATGATATTGGTGTCAATAGCTTTCCAACGGTATATCGCAAGCCCCATTTCGGCAATGTTGGCGGAAGTTCAACCTAGTTCACAGGGAAGTTCAACGTACTACTAGTGAGGCAGGTCAGGTTGTGATCAGAA
>NC_041390.1:365351257-365360303 GCF_002162155.2 Triticum dicoccoides
GCGAAGATAAACCTTGAGGACAAATCAATGTTGAAGACAAACCAAATATGAAGAAAATGCAATCATGACGCCAAAATGAAAATCTTCGAGAAAGTTTGCTGGTGGCGTTACCCACCATATAGGAAGTATTAGACCCAGACATGGCGCACAATTATCGTGGCGCTCCAAAGTAAAATTCCATTTTAATGTATTCACACTTATAGGGTAAGTCTTCATTAACTGAAGATATACATTACTTCGTGTGTTGCACATCTATGTCATTGATATGCATAAGCGTTAGGATGTGTGTCCAATCACAGGACATTCGAGGATTCTAAGATATTTAGCTCACACCGCAGCTTGCAAAACCTCTTCTCATCCAAGGGCTTTGTGAAGATATCTGCCAATTGCTCTTCAGTGTTGACGTGAATGATATCAATGTCTTCTTTCATGACATGATTTCTGAGAAAATGATGACGTATCTGAATGTGCTTTGTCTTCGAGTGCTGAATTAAACTGTTGGCAATCTTGATGGCGCTTTCATTGTCGCAGTAGAGTGGTACATGCTTTAGGTGGATGCCATAGTCCTTGAGAGTTTGCTTCATCCATAGAAGTTGATTGCAGCAACATCCAGCGGCAATGTATTCAGATTCCGCACTGGAAAGTGATAAACAGTTCTGCCTCTTTGAAGACCAACAGACAAGAGATCGTCCAAGGAAGTGACATGTGCCTGATGTCGACTTGCGATCAACCTTGTCACCAGCATAATCAGCATCTCAGAATCTAACTAGATCAAACTATGAGCCCTTTGGATACCATAATCCTAGTGTTGGGGTGTAGGCCAAATATCGAAGAATTCGCTTCACAGCTAAGTGATGTGATTCCTTTGGTGCCACTTGGAATCGGGCACACGTGAAAACGATGAGCATTATATCAGGCCTAGATACACATAAGTAGAGTAAAGAACTAATCATGGAGCGCTATACCTTCTGATCAAACTCTTTACCATTGTCGTCGGGGCCCAATTGGCCTTTGGTTGGCATTGGCGTCATGTACCCTCTGGAGTCTTGCATTCCGAACTTATTTAGGTAATCTTTGAGGCATTTCTCTTATGATATGAAGATGCCATTTCTCTTATGATATGAAGATGCCATTTCTCTACTGATGGATTTGAAGACCAAGGAAAAACTTTAGCTCACCCATCATGGACATCTGATATTGCTCTTGCATCATATGCCCAAACTCATCACTATATCTCTTGTCAGTGTAGCCGTAGATAATGTCATCCTCATAGATTTGGCATACAAAAAATTCACCATCATATGTCTTCATGAAGAGAGTGGGACCCAGAGAACTAGGTTTGAAGCCTTTTCTCTTCAGGAAGTCTCTGAGTGTGTCATACCAAGTGCGAGGTGCTTGTTTGAGGCCATATAGTTTCTTGTTGAGCTTGTATACCATGTTAGGACGCTTTGGGTCTTCAAAACCAGGTGGTTGTGCAACATACACTTCTTCTTGAATTCTACCGTTGAGGAAAGCACTCTTTACATCCATTTGGTACAAAAGAATGTTGTTGTGGATGGCATAGGCTAGCAGTATGTGAATGGATTCAAGCCTAGCCACATGAGCAAAGGTTTCATCGAAGTCAATCCCTTCAACTTGTGTGTAACCTTGAGCAATGAGACGAGCCTTGTTTCTGTCAACTTGAGCATGCTCATCTTGTTTGTTGCGATAGATCCATTTGGAGCCGATGATATTGTGCTTGCGAGGATCTGGATGCTTTACTAGCTCCCATACATTGCTTAGCTCAAACTGTTGAAGCTCTTCTTGCATAGCTTGAATCCATTCAAGTTCCATGAAGGCTTCATCAACTTTCTTTGGTTCAGGTATAGAGACAAATGCAAAGTGCCCACAGAAATTTGCTAGCTATGTTGCTCTTGAACAAGTGAGTGGACCAGGTGCATTGATGCTTATCTTCTCAATTTGGACTTCATTTGATATGCGAGGATGTACTGGACGAAGATTTTGCCCTTGTTGATCATTGTCTTCATCTTCAGCATTGGCATTAGGCTGAGTAGTGTGTTCATGCTGATTAGGAACAGGAATGATGATTTCCTCTTCAACATATTCCTATGAAGGTATGATTTCTCAAGTACCCATAAGCTTGGTAGATTCGCTTGGTGTAGCTTCATCTAGCACATTTGGCAGATGCTCTCTTTGCGAGCCGTTAGTCTCATCGAACCGCACATCCACAGTTTCAACCACTTTGTAGTGAAGGAGGTTGAAGACTCTGTAGGAGTGCCAATCCTTGTCGCAACGAAGCATAAAACCTTCATGTGCTTTCGGTGCGAATTTTGAAGTGTGATGCGGATCCTTGATCCAACACCTAGCACCAAAGACTGTGAAATAGCTGACGTTTGGCTTCTTACCAGTCAGGAGCTCATATGATTTCTTCTTCAGGAACTTGTGAAGATAAACATGGTTGATGATGTGGCATGTAGTATGAATGGCTTCAGGCCAGAATTTCTATAGAGTCTTGTACTCATCAAGCATCATTCGTGCCATCTCAATGAGGGTTCTATTCTTGCGCTCCACGATGCCATTTTGCTAAGGTGTGTATGGAGCAGAGAACTCATGTGTGATTCCCAAAGTATCAAGATAAGTGTCGAGGCTGGTGTTCTTGAATTCTGTGTCATTGTCACTTCTGATGTGCTTGATCTTGATGCCATAGTTGGTCATGGTTGGATTTGCGAATCGCCTGAAGACATCTGGCACTTCAGTCTTGTAGAGAATTAGGTGCACCCATGTATATCTTGTGTAATCATCAACAATGACGAAGCCATAGAGAGATGCAGTGGTAGTAAGGATAGAGTAGTGAGTAGGGCCAAATAAGTCCATGTGAAGCGGCTCGAAGGGACACATTGTCATCATGATTGTCTTCGAGGGATGCTTGGCCCTAGTCATCTTCCTGGCTTCACAGGCACCACATAGATGATCCTTCTTGAACTTGACGCCCTTGATGCCTATGACATGATTCTTCTTCGCGAGAGTGTGCAAGTTCCTCATGCCCGCATGCCTTAGCCTTCGATGCTAGAGCCAACACTCTGAAGCTTTTGCTAGAAGACATACGGCATGCTATGGTCCTGCTGAGAAATCTACCATATACAAATCGTCTTTTTGATACCGTTCAAAGACTAGAGATTTGTCATATTCCATAAGCACAAGGCAACGATATTTTCCAAATATCATAATCATGTTCAGATCACAAAGCACTGACACAGACATTAAGTTGAAACCAAGGGATTCAATAAGCATTGCTTTATCCATGTGCTGATCCTTTGCGATTGCAACTCTACCTAGGACCAATACCTTGCTGTCACCGATGTCAGCGAACGTGATGTGACTTTTTTGGATGGATGTAGGGTTGAATCCATAAGAAGACTTCGATCACCAGTCATGTGGAGTGCATCCACTCTCCATAATCCACTCAGTAGCCTTCGGAGTTGTACCCTACAGTGCGGTTTGGGGGATAGGTTTCACAAAGAGAAGTGTGAAGCATAAACATTCGATGAACAAGCATACTATCAAAGTTCAGATCCATGTTCGGGTAGATAGGATGATTGTCAAGAAATCCTGGGACGAAATACATAGTAAGACCATTTTGGCATTTTATCTTGCGTCCCACAAGATGTTTTAGGTCCCCAGCATAAGCATCAGAAGGCTTTGATTTATGACTGGAGACCTTTCCCTGCAAAAGAAAGTTAATTCTTCTTAACCACCCACATCTTTAGGGGTGGCTTACAAGCAATGAGTCTAAGTGCAGCATCCGAGAACTTTTGCTTTGCAGCCCTAGAAAATAGCCTTGTAGGCGGTGAATAATACTCATAAGAATAAGAAGAAAAGTTCTTGGTCTTGTGAACATAGCGGTTTGATGAAACACGCTCATATTCATAAGCCTGAGTATGGTTTCCTTGCAAAACATTGGCGTTAGGGTGACCCTGGTGGGTCCTCAGTCTATATGAATCCTTTGGACCATATGAAACCTTTGGTCTGGGTTTGTTTTCGTCCCAGGTGGTGTCATGATGACATTCAGAGGAAGCTTCTCAAGACAACTTTTGGGCACCTAAATCTTCTTCAAGGGTGTTCCATTCCTGTAGTTAGTACCGATATACCTAGCAAACACTTCACCATTTTGATTCTTAAACAGTTTATAATTTGCATCAAAGGATTCATCAATGATAATAGGGTTAGCACAAGTGAAGCCAGATAAGGTAGATGGATCCACTGAAAGTCCCTTTGGAGCAACCCATGTGGTTTTGGGGTACTACCCAGGCTTCTAGTAAGAACCATCAACATTCATTCTACTCTCAAACCCAACACCCTCTTTTCTAGGGTTTCGGTTCAGAATATGTTTCCTGTGGACATCACATAGTGTCTAATGCCCTTTGAGGCTTTTGTACATTCCTATTTCAAGAAAAGTCTTCAACCTAGCATTTTCATCAACAATAGTAGTGGTATCCTCAGAAGAGAGGTTACTTACCACATCATCAGTTGAAGATATTGCAATAGTACAAATAGTACAACATTCAGCAACAGAGATAGCATTATCACGCTCAAGACATTTTAAACATGGTGGCTCAAAGTTTTCCTGAGCAGAACTGATTTGTTGAGCATGAAGTGAATCGTTTTGTTTTTGAAGATCTTCATGAGATGCTCTTAGATTCCCAAGTTCTTTCTTCCTTTGAAGATAATCATAGGAAAGCTTCCCATGAGAGAGTTTCATGATGAATTTCAAGTTCTTTGTACTTAACATGAAGATTTTTTATGCCTTCAATTAAGGACTGAGTTCGATTCATTTCCGCGTCCAACAGGTCATCGCTTTTGTCTAGCAACTTTTGAATATGTTCCATAGCAGTTGTTGTTCAGTTGCAATTTTAGCAAGTGTTTTGTAGCTAGGTTTGGATTCACACTCAGAGTGATCTTCACTGGATGTTTGAAACTAAGCATCGCGTGAGTTTACCTTGGCACCACGTGCGATGAAGCAGTAGGTCGGAGCAGATTCGTCCTCATCATCGGCTTCAGCGTCGGCAACGTGGCCATTGTCTTCGGTGTTGAACATGGACTTGGCGACATAAGCCGAAGCTAGAGGCAGGCTTGCCACGCCTGAATTAGACTCCTCCTCAGAACCCACCTCCGCATCCTCAGAAGTAGACTCCTCCTTGCCAACAAATGCACGAGCCTTGCTAGATGAGCTCTTTTTGTTAGACGAGGACTTTGATGAATACCTTGAAGAAGACATTGAGGATTTCTTCTTCTTGTTGTTGTCAGAATCACATTCCTTGCTCTTATTCTTCTTCTTCGTAGATTCCTTGTCCCATTGAGGACACTCAGAGATGTAGTGGACAGGATTCTTGCATTTGTAGCATGTTCTCTTCTTGTGGTCATGAGTGGAAGCCTCATCATTTCTTGAGCTGGATCTTGAAGACTTTCCGAAGTGATTCTTTTTGGAGAACTTCTGGAACTTCTTTACGAGCATAGCTAGCTCCTTTCCAATGTCTTCAGGATCCCCAGAACTGCAGTCGCATTTTTCTTCGGATGAGGAAACAATCTTTGCCTTTAAAGCATGGGTTCAGCCATAGTTGGCACCATAGATGTCTCTCTTCTCACATAACTGGAACTCATGGGTGTTGAGCCTCTCAAGTATGTCAGACGGATCGATATCTTTGAAGCCAGGACGTTCTTGTATCATCAGGGCCTAGGTGTCGAATGAGCTGTCAAGAGATTTCATGAGCTTCTTGACGATTTTCATGCTTGGTGATCTCAGTGGCACTAAGAGTGTGAAGCTCATTTGTGATATCAGTGTGGTGATCAAATGTGAGATGGAAATTCTCATTGTCGTTTCTCTTGAAGCGGTTGAAGAGGTTGCAAAGAACATCAATCCTCGAATCTCTCTGAGTTAAGACGCCTTCGTTGACCTTGGAAAGCCAGTCCCAGACTAGCTTCACAGTTTCCAGTGCACTCACACGGCCATATTGTCCTTTGATCAGATGACCATAGATGATGTTCTTAGCGGTGGAATCTAGTTGAATGAACCTCTTGACATCAGCAGCGGTGACACCTTCACCGACTTTGGGAACACCGTTCTTGACGACATACCAGAGGTTGACGTCAATGGCTTCAAGATGCATACGCATGTTATTCTTCCAGTAGGGGTAATTAGTGCCATCGAAGACTGGGCACGCAACGGAGACCTTGATTATCCCTGCAGTCGACCTAGCTAAAACTCCAGGTGGTTAAACCAAATCACACAGAACAAGGGAGCACCTGGCTCAGATAGCAATTGAAATTGCTAGTTATCGACTAGAGGGGGGTGAATAAGCTATTTTTATGAAAGTCTTCAAAACACGAGGTCTTTAAAGACACATAGATGAAACAAACCTATTGATATGCAGCGGAAGATAGACTACACTAGACAAGCCATAGTCAAGTAAGCAATGTAGTGAAAGTACGAAGACTATTAGCAGCTAGGTAGTATAGATCAAGATGGGAGACAGTATGAAGCCAAACAGTAAACAGTCTTCACACAGTGAAGTCAATCAGATCAGACAAGCAAGCAATGACTTCATGAAGACAAACTGATAAGTAAAAGTAAGTAGGGGATAGAACCAGTTGCTTGGTGAAGACAAGGATTTGGTAGACCAGTTCCAGTTGCTGTGACAACTGTACGTCTGGTTAGGGGGCTAAGATTTAACTTAGAAGACTACGTCTTCACCTTATTCCCCTTGAGCTAAGGACATCCAGCCCTCGCCCAATCACTCAGGTAAGTCCTCAGGGTAGACTTCCAAACCTTCACAGACTTCGTTCACCGGCGACCCACAATGACTCTTGGATGCTCAGAACGCGACGCCTAACCGGCTGGAGCATTCACAGTCCTTAAGTGTAACAAGTCTTCAGGTCACGCGAACAGAAAGACTTTAGTGATGCCTAACACTCTTTGGCTTTGGGTGTTTTGGGCTTTGTCCTCGCAAGGATTTCTCTCTCAAAGGCTTCGGATGTGGGTTGCTCTCAAACGACAAAAGCCGGGCACCAACTCTGAGCAGCCACAAATTTATGGATTAGGGGGTGGGCTATTTATAGCCATGAGGCAACCTGTTCTGATATGTCCAAAATGACCCTGGGTCACTAAGGAACCGACACGTGTACAACGGTCAGATTTCAAACACACGCGGCAGCTTTACTTGAGCTACAAGCAAAGCTGACTCATCTAGCTCTGGATAAGATTTGCTCTCATTGTCTTCGCTCAAAGACATAACATTTTGGTTAAGCATCACATCAGTCACTCTGACTTTCTTCACTTGGACCCCACTTAACAATGCGGTGGTTCCTATGACTCAACAAAGAAGAAAAGGGAAACTACGAAACAACTATGTCTTCACACTCCATATTCTTCAAGTGAATGTCTTCTCATTTCATAATCTTCATCATGAATGTCTTCATGAACCACAATTGTCTTCAATGTCTTCACACATTTTTAGGGGTCATCTCTGGTTGGTAGACCGAATCAATAAGGGACAACTACCCGTGTTATCCTGCAATTCTACAAACACATTAGTCCTTCAACCAAGTTTGTCATCAATACTCCAAAACCAACTAGGGGCACTAGATGCACTTACAATCATCATCATCAACCATCCTCCATCACCAATTCCATGATGCTCAACGTCGTGCGTGAGGAATTCCATCGTAGGCTTGCTGGATGGTTATGGGTTGGATGAGATTTATGGTTTGATCCCTAGTATCCACTATGTTCTGAGATTGATGTTGCCATGACTGTCGGATTATGGGTTTCGGCAAACCGTTATGAGGTTCCAACTCTGGGGTGCGCAAGAAGAACACTCTCTCCCTGTGACGCCCTCGATTCGACCGTACACTAATCATACACGCAAATGTGTACAATCAAGATCAAGGACTCACGGGAAGATATCACAACACAACTCTAGACACAAATTAAAATAATACAAACTTTATATTACAAGCCAGGGGCCTCGAGGGCTCAAATACATAAGCTCGAAAACACAAGAGTCAGCAGAAGCAACAATATCTGAGTACAGACTTAAGTTAAACAAGTTTTCCTTAAGAAAGGCTAGCACAGAAGTAGCAACGATCGAAAAGGCAAGGCCTCCTGCCTGGGACCTCCTAACTACTCCTCGAAGTTGAACTCCACATAGAATCATCCTTGGGATCCTCTGGCTCCTGGATTCCATCATATGATTGCAATAACCGGGAAAAGGGGAAAAGGAAGAAGGAAAGCAACGGTGAGTACTCATCCAAAGTACTCGCAAGCAAGGATCTACACTACATATGCATTGATATCAATGAAATGGGTAGTATCTATGGACTGAACTGCAGAATGCCAGAATAAGAGGGGGATAGCTAGTCCTGTCGAAGACTACGCTTCTGTTAGCCTCCATCTTGCAACATGTAGAAGAGGGTAGATGGTAAGTTCACCAAGTAACATCGTATAGCATAATCCTACCCGACGATCCTCTCCTCGTCACCCTGTTAGAGAGCGATGTAACGCCCCAAGACCGTTGTGCCAGGTGTCTTCCAGTTATTCGCTGTTGTTGCCTTGTCATTGCTTGCGTGTCATGCATTGCATATCATGTCATCATGTGCATCACATTTGCATACATGTTCGTCTCATGCATTCGAGCATTTTCCCCGTTGTCCATTTTGCATTCCGGCGCTCCTATGTCCTCCGGTGTCCCTTTCTACCTTTTTCCATGTGCGGGTGTTAAACATTCTCGCATTGGACCGAGACTTGCCAAGCGGCCTTGGTATGCTACCGGTAGACCGCCTGTCAAGTTTCGTGCCATTTGGACTTCGTTTGATACTCCAACGGCTAACCGAGGAACTTAAAAGGCCTTGTGTGTGTTGCAGCCCAACACCCCTTCATAGTGGCCCAAAACCCACCTAAACCCCCTCCATCATCTCGGTCAGTTGGACACGATCACGTGGCCGAAAACCTATCACCTTCCCTTGGGTTTTGCAGACTCAAGGGTCATCTTTA
>NC_041390.1:365360617-365380196 GCF_002162155.2 Triticum dicoccoides
CGAGGGTTGGTTTTACTCATAGGATGTCTCATTCGGTGTTGCCCTTAGAACGAGATATGTGCAGCTCCTATCGGGATTGTCGGCGCATCGGGTGGCTTTGCTGGTCTTGTTTTACCATTGTCGAGATGTCTTGTAACCGGGATTCCGAGTATGATCGGGTCTTCCTGGGAGAAGGAATATCCTTCGTTGATCGTGAGAGCTTGTGATTGGCTAAGTTGGGACACCCTGCAGGGTTATGAACTTTCGAAATCCGTGTCTGCAGTTATGCGCAGATGGGAATTTGTTAATGTTTGGTTGTAGATAACCTGAAACTTAACTTAATTAAAATGAATCAACTGAGTGTGTGGCCGTGATGGTCTCTTTTCGGCGGAATCCAGGAAGAGAACACGGTATCGAGTTATGCTTGAACGTAGGTTGTTCTAGGATCACTTCTTGGTCATAGTTTCTCGACCGTGCCTTTGCCTTCTCTTCTCGCTGTCATTTGCGTATGTTAGCCACCAAATATGCTAGTCGTTTGCTGCAGCTCCACCTCATACTTTTACCCTTCCTATAAGCTTAAATAGTTGACCGCGAGGGTGTGAGATTGCTAAGTCCCCGTGTCTCACAGATTACTTCAAAACCAGATGCAGGGACCGATGATACCGCTACAGGGGATTCCAGTGAGCTCAAGTGGGAGTTCGATGAGGACTCAGGATGATACTACGTTTCTTTTCTAGACGATCAGTAGTGGTGCCCAGTTGGGGCAATCGGGGACTTTGTTGCATTTGGGGTTGTTCTTTATTTTGGTTCCGTAGTCGGACCTTGATTGTATCTGGATGAATGTAATGATATTTTTGCTATTGTGTGACGTGGCGAGTGTAAGCCAACTATGTATCTCTTTTCCTTATTCATTACATGGGTTGTTGTGAAGATTACCTCACTTGCGACATTGCTTACAATGCGGTTATGCTTCTAAGTCGTGCTTCGACACGTGGGAGATATAGCCGCATCGTGGGCATTATAAGTTGGTACCAGAGCCTTCCCCGACTTAGGAGCCCCCTGCTTGATTGAATCGTTGGCGTTGTTGAGTCTAGAAAAATGTTTTGAGTCATTTAAGATTATATATATCAGAGAGTAGGATTCTTTTTACTCCTCAGTCCCTTCGTCGCTCTGGTGAGGCATCCTGACGTAGAGTTTTGAATCTTCTCTTCTCAAATTTCACTGAAATTTTTTTTAGGATCATGCGGGTATCTTGGAATCGTTCCAATGGTTTTGTGACGAGAACATTGTTCTTGGTGCCTCCTGACATTTAGGGGTTGTGGTAGTGTCACGGGGAGTTGAGCTCCGAGGTGTTACCGTCACAATTTTATCGTTGCAATTCTGGAATACCTGAGTTTCGCCGACATCGAAAATCTCTTTTATGCAGTTGTTGGTGAGATAACCTCGACGCCACCCAGTACTGGGGCGGGAGTTCGGGAGTATTGCCATAACTCGTATAACGGATGCTTTTCGAAGGTTGAGGTAAATGATTTCCGAAGGTTTCTTGGTTATGTGTTGAAGGATGGATACAGCTGGATGTAGGTATTGTTAGTTTGGGTGAGATATTATGCTTCCCCTGTATCCCCAACACCTGATTGCATAACCGGAAAGTTTCGGGAGTTTATAAGTGGGAATTCAAGTAGCTCCTAGGATATCTTTCCGACATATGTATGATATGAAATTGGGGTTCGACGTCTAGTGGTCCGCCTATCCACGGTTGGTTTTAGAGTGGTCTCGTTGTGTCTTAAAGAGTCCTTGGCTATGCTGACTCGGGGACGCTTCGTATGTCATGTGCACTGCCTTGTACATGATGGTGATGTACGATCGAGCCCGTGTAGGCCCCACCACAGAAACTTTGGACGAAATCTCTATCATATGTTTGTTCCGGCTTATTCTGCAAGCCAATCCTTTGTTTTTGTTTTGAGTTGTGGTATTCGAGTTGCTTCAAAGTCAAGTGTTGATTCCATACCTTTCCTAAGTGGTGTTCTCATATTCCTATGTGAATACTAATCCTTCAGGATGATCGAGATTGTCATGTCAATACTTTTCAACTGGCGTGTTTCTCTTCAAGATGTTCCTATCATTTGTCTCATCCGCGAGATCAACTCCAAGTCTTCTCAACGTTGTTTGTTTCATTCCTCCCAAATTGTCTTTGTTTCCCCCCCAACCCACCCTTTTTCTTCAAGGACTCAGATTTCTTATTCAAGTATCCATTTTATTCATGTGAAGTCTCTCCATTCTTTTCCGTCTATGTTCTTATCCGGTGATTCTCGTGAAGATGCTAAGGATGCTACAAGTTCATCATTGTTCATTCTCTTTCTTCTCCGGTGTATTCAAGTCAAGCTTTGTTGATCATATCCTTTCCTCGTTTCAAATGTCTTCTCTTGCCGGTGCACCTCATAATCATTTCACTTCTCGCTATTCAATTGTTCCGGAGTGCTGAAGATATCTCAGAAGGCTCGTCTTGTCTTTCAAGATCAGTTCAACCTATGTCGAGGTTGTTATCTCATTCAAGTCATTTAATTCAACCACTACAATCTCTCTCTTTAAATCATTTCGACGGTGTTTCTCTTGAGTGGGCCCTAACCCACAGGTCTTTTCCCAGGATCTTACCAGACTCTTCTTATTTTCCTGGAGCTATCCTCAAATTTTTTTTCAAAGTTTGACGTAAATATGAATCATCATCAGTCGAATATCTTTCCCCAAGATCTTTCAAATTATTTTTATCGTTGGCTCAATCTTTCTCTTCGTCATCCCGGAGTATCTCAACAATTCATGGTGGTGTTTCTCATCGTCATTCTCTGCATTTGAAGACCGAAGAAGAGTTTTTCCTCCATATCTTTTCCGTTCTCTTAGAGATGCGTGATTCTAGCTTGTTTCCATCCTCTCACAATTGTTTTCAATTGTGACAATTCTTTTCAACCATCAGTAGTTTTCAGGAACCTTTGCCAGTTTGATTCTCTGGAGCCCATCATTTTAGAAGACTTATTCACTCTCAATTTTCAGCTCTTGTTCTCCAAATCTTACCGGTGCATCGCTCAAATATCTTCTAATCAGCTCGTGATCTATTTGCTCTCATGTATAAAATTCCCTAAAGTATCTTCATTCATTTTCCAATTCTTTCCGATGATTTGTGCTTTTGCTTTTCCCTTGTTCAATTCTTACGGTGGTTCGTTCAAGAGTTCTCTTCCTTGGTTATCACATCAATTTATTCATTGTTTCAATCCTTCCGGTGGATCATTGAAGACCTTACCAAGTTTGCGCTATATCTCTCTTAATCCTTCCTACGAGAATCAGTAGTGTGCCAAATCCATTGTTTGTCATCAGATTAATTTATGAAGGATACGCATAACATAATTCTTATTCTTGCTTCATCTAAATGATGGATTCGTTCCTCTGGAGTTTGTTCGCAATGACTAATTCTCGTTGTCAATTGTTCATGAAAGTGCGTTATATCGACCAGAGGGGGGGTGAATAGGCGATTTTTATGAAAGTCTTCAGAACATAGAAGTTTTGAAGACAAACGATAAAATTAAACCTATTACCATGCAGCGGAAGGTAGACTACACTAGGCAAACCATAGTCAAGTATTCAATGAAGTGAAAGCACAAAGACTAATAGCAGCTAGGTAGTAAGGATCAGGTAGGAAGATATTGTGAAGCCAAACAGAACACGCAGTCACTCAGTGAAGACAAATGATAGTACAAACATACAATGACTTCACAAGGAGTAACAGTAAGTAAAGGGAAGTGAAGATGAAAGCAGTGACTCGTTGAAGACAATGATTTCTTGGACCAGTTCCAGTTGCTGTGACAACTGTACGTCTGGTTGGAGCGGCTAGGTATTTAAACCTTAGGACACACAGGCCCGGACACCCATTCTTGAACACGCAGCTCAGGACACCCAGTCCTCACCGTATTCTCCTTGAGCTAAGGTCACATACACCTCGCCCAACCACTCTGGTAAGTCTTCAAGGTAGACTTCCAAACCTTCACAGACTTCGTTCACCGGCAATCCACAATGTCTCTTGGATGCTCAGAACGCAACGCCTAACCGGCTGGAGGATGCACAGTCCTCAAGTGTAATAAGTCTTCAGATCACACAGACAAGAAGACTTAAGTGATGCCCAATTCTCTCTGGCTCTGGTGGTTAGGGATTTATCCTCGCAAGGAATTCTCTCTCAAAGGCTTCGAGGTGGGTTGCTCTCAAACGACAAAAGCCGTACTTTCAATCTGAGCAGCCAACCATTTATGGTTGTAGGGGGTGGGCTATTTATAGCCACTTGGCAACCCGACCTGATTTGTCCGAAATGACCCTAGGTCACTAAGGAACTGACACGTGTTCCAACGGTCAGATTTGAAACTCACACGGCAACTTTACTTGGGCTACAAGCAAAGCTGACTTGTCCGACTCTGGACAAGATTCGCTCTCATAGTCTTCACTCGAAGACATAGGTTTTTGGTTTAGGCATCACTTCAGTCATTCTGGCTGGTTCTCTTGGACCCCACTTAACAGTACGGTGGTTCCTATGACTCAACACAAAAGAAAAAGAACTACGAAAGATCTAAGTCTTCGAGCTCCATAGGCTTCATATAGTGTCTTCTCTTGTCATAGTCTTTAATGTGAATATCTTCATATACCACCTTTGACTTCAATGTCTTCATACATTTTTAGGGGTCATCTCTGGTAGTAAAACTGAATCAATGAGGGACTTCTACCTGTGTTATCCTGCAATTCTCACAAACACATTAGTCCCTCAACTAGGTTTGTCGTCAATACTCCAAAACCAACTAGGGGTGGCACTAGATGCACTTACAATCTCCCCCTTTTCGGTGATTGATGACAAACTAGTTGAAGTTTTCAACGGGGAATATAATCTGTGAAATTTTAAAGGATAAGGAATTGTCTTCATAAGTTTCAAGGGCTCCCCCTGAAGATGTGCATATAAGTTAATTTGCTTTTGGAATGCAAATGCACATGGCAGGTTGTACTTGTGGAGATCCACTTCAACTTATGATGACAATCCACTATGCATGTGAAAGTATATGAAGATAATGACATGCATAATGGAAAATGGACGTCTGCAGAATGAGCTAAGTGCGGAATTTATCGTCGCACATGCGGAATTTATCTTCGCAAAACAAGGTGGCAAATAAGTAGCAGACGACCATCTAGTTTAAGTGTTACAACTCATAAGAACCAAATGTAGCAAAAACGAGAGTTGTAAGCACGAAGCAAAATATAAAGCACCCGCCCATATGGACCCGCTTGAAGACTATCAATCTCATATGCTTCTCCCCCTTTTGTCAGTAATGACCAAAAAGGTTTGAAGACATAGAGCCTCTACTCATCCCCATGAGGAGTAGGTGAAGTAGCAGGGTTGTTGGTGTTGTTTGGCGGTGTAGAAGAGCTTGGAGGTGCTGAAGGAGGTGGCGGTGAAGTAGCATCGTCTTCTTCCTCAATAATTCTGGCAGTCACTGTGGCAGCAGAGGAAGAGAACTTAGAGTCTTCAAGGGATGGAGTTCCTAGCAGCACAGCCCTTCGAGGAGGTGTGGAGTCAAACTTGAATCTCTAAGTGAAGCCATCCTCTTGAAGATCAGCTTCAGAACACATCATCGTGAGCCCTTTCCATGTGCGGCGACAGGTTTCATGGGCAACGAAAGCATTCTTGGTGGCAAGCTTTTGAGTGCGATTAACATCCACCAAGAGGCTTTTCATCTGACGCTTCAGCCAGTCATGATGCCTATCATGTTTCTGATGTAGAGCCACAAGAAGCTCTCGGTCGTTGAGAACACGAGTGCGCTTCTTGGGTCTTGGAGCAGTAGCACTGTCAGTGGCTTCAGTGGAAGCAGGGTGTGGTGCACGTGTAGTGCCAGCCAAAGGATACACCCGAGAAACTGCTTCAACTCCTTCAACGTTCTGAGTAAAACTCTGATGTTCTGCATTCTGAAGACTTAGAGGTTGCTTGGCAGGCTCGGAAATATGGCTTCAGTAGACATGTCCATGTCAGGCAAGAAGATCCGATGGTTGCGGGCTGAGGGCTGATACAAGATGGCGGAGTGTAGCTTGATCAGCCGCATGACCCAAGGGGCGTAGAACTTCAAACCAAACAGATCAATGCCTGATGCAGCAAGTTGGCGTATGAAGAAGTCATGTGCATTGAAGCATTTTCCATGAAGTATATAGAAGACCAAAGTCTTCATTGCACCCTGAAGCTTGGCATTTGGAGAGTGCCCTTTGATAGGCCAGAGAGTTCGCCTGATGATGTGATAGATGGTTCTTGGCAGATACTCAAGGTCTTCAACAAAGAACTCTGTGGGATAAGCAGCATCTTGGGGCAATGGCTTCATCATGCTGAGCATCTGACTCATATCAGGTTCTGGCCGCTGAAAGATGCTCTCAATAGCTTCAGTATGCAGCTGACAGCCTTGCTCGAAGAGATCACCAGGAGTGGGCAAGCCAGTGAGATCAATGATGTCAAATGCATTGACTTCGTGATGAACGTTCCCAGTCATCCACTCCAGGACCCAAATCTTCGGATCTCTGTTGTACCCTCTGATGTGAAGTGTGGCATAGAACTGAAGCAGCAGCTCTTCATTCCAATGCTCTTCGTCAGTAATGTACGGCAGCAGTCCAACTTCCTTGAAGCAATCTAAAGCCTCTTCCAGACAGGGCAAACCAGCTATAGCTTCAACGTCAAGGCGCTTGTGTGGAAAGATGTGACCTTGGTTGTAAAGAATGCAAGAGTAATAGCTTCGCTGAGGATAACTCCAGAACCGATCATATGATATCCTTTCCCTCGAGTAGGGGTTCCTGGAGCTATTGAAGAACATGTTGTCTGCCCTGAAGCCATTGATGTTGAAGGAGCCAGGTGCTGATGCAGGACCTGGAAACCATGGCAGTCTTGGGATTGGCTTCTGGACCTGAGGCCTGTGCTCAACATGATAGTCGAATTGAGGACCGGTAGCAGACTCAGGAACAGAAGTGGCGGGATCAGTGGCTTCGCTGTCTTCTGATGCCTTTGTTGGGGAGGGCTCCACATTAGCTTCATTGGTGATTGTGGCAGCCTCATGATTTTCATCCTCCACTTGACTAGCTAGAGGGTCGGTCACAAGCACATTCTCCTAGAGAACTGCTTCTTGGTGGGACAGGGGAGTGGGATCTTGTGGGACTCCTTCTTCTGCGGCTGATGCAGCCGGAATGTCTTCAGCAGAGACTTGAGGCCTTGGACCTTTGCGAAGCCTGCGGAGCGCAGACGACGCCTGTGGAGTTGGAGTGGGCTGGGCCTCATAGTCTTCTTCCTCTTGTGGGTGATCCGCCCATGAAGCATCCTGTGCAATTGGCGTCAGTGGACGACCAATGCTGATGAGTTTGCTGTTTTCAAACTGAGGCAGGACTGCACCATCGACTACATTGTCATGATGACCAATGTCTTCAGCAGCGAGGGGATCAGCTGCTGGAATGTCTTCAGCTTCATGAGCCTCTGTGGAAGCAGGCTCATGAATTGTCAGTTGTCGTTCAGCTTCAGGATAGACCATAGAAATGGGTTCAACTATCAAGGGCTCTGTGGAAGCAGCCCGAGCTTTCTTGGTCTTCCTGTTCTTCTTGGAGGGGGCAGTAGGAGAGGCTTCAGAGTGTTTCCTCTTCCTGGCTTCAACCTCAGCAGTCCTTGTCTTCTTGAGCTCTGAAGCTGTTGACCGGCTTATTGGCTTCGAGCCAGTCAGTCTAGTTGGGAAGACAATCGGAACTGCTTCTTGCCTTGGTGCATCAGGTTCAGCCGTAGCAGGCTTCTTCTTCTTCTTTGCGGCCATCCTGGGGTCAATGCCAGGACGCCCAAGTGCCTTGCGCTTCTCAGCCTCATTATAGGCTTGCACACATCTGTCAGCCAGAGTCTTCATGCGCTCACGCGAACCCTGAGCTTCTGCACGCTTCTTCACAAAGGCTTCCTTGAGCTCGTGCATCATTGTCTTGAAGTTCTTCACTTCTTGCACGCTGAGCTTGGCCATATGCTTCTTGAACTGAGCCTTTTCATAGTCAATCTTCTGCTTCAGTTCAACAATGCGCTGGGCAATAGCAAGTTCTGAAGCAATGGCGCCTTGGAAGGCGACACTAAGGCCAATGGGTAGCTGCAGATCTTCAAAGCTGATGTTTGGCGTGTCAAACCACTCGTCAATGAAGTTGTGGATGATGGTGACATCAAAGAGAGGCAGATCATTGAAGATTTCTGCTTGTTCTTTGCTCTTGATGAGTTGCTCAAGAGCGTCATCTGCAAGATCTTCATCACTTGACAGATCAATGTCGTCATTGCGCAGAATGGCAGCAGCTGTTAGCTCTCGGCCAGTGTGAGGTAGAGGCATCTTGGCCTTCTGGGGCTTGGAGACGCGTGATAAGTCTTCAGACTGCACACTGTCTTCAGGAGGTGCAGTTGCCAGTGGCTTCGCCCTTGAGACTTTTGGTGAAGGGTCAGGTTTTGAAGCTTTAGGCTTCTTCAGCTTCTTTGTCTTCAGAGCTGCAGGAGCTTCTTCTGATTCAGTGTCAGTTGCAGGCTCATTCACTGCAGTCCCTTGAACTAAGATGTAGGTGATGAGGCCTTCAAGGTTGGCGAAAGGACCGATGACATTGGGTTCAGCATCTAGTGTGCCATCTGCCCTTGGTGCTGAGGGACCAGGGTTGAAGTCTAACCCAAAAGTCTTCTTGTTCTGCTTCGCTGAGTTCTGAGCAAACTGGAAGTTGCGCTTGAACAGATTGTCGTCACGACACCATAGAAGTGACGACGAGTGTGCATCAGCAGGCTGTGGTCCACGGACCATGCATGGATAGAAGCCTTGAGCAATGGCTTCATCTTTGGACCTGGGTAGAAGATTCTTGAATAGGATGTCTCCCCACGGTCTCTTGATGGCGCTTTTCTCAGCATACTCCTGGGTCACAAATCTGTATTTGAACCATTGTTCTGCCCAATATCTTCGAATCCATTGGATTCGGGTCTTGCGCTAACTGTAATCCTCTTCAGGATCTGTCTTGTACATTTCTGAGAGTTCATCTGGCAGATCTCTGGAGGTCTCACCACGACGCTTTCTGCCACCCTTCCTTGCTGCTTTCTCTGAAGCCATAAACTTTAACCTGAAAGGCTTCAACACGTTCAAAGGCTTCAAAGGTTTTCGTTTGCTGGACCAACAGGAACTGGCTTCGGGAGAATTTATGTGATGCTGTAAGAATTCTGCAAATGAATGCAGACTATGAGAACCAAAGGATTCTCCCACGGACATGTACCTGTGACAGCATTAAGGTGCGAGGGCAGGGGAAGAGGTCATATGCATTCTCAGAAGATTTTGAAGATAAATCAGTTTAGAAGACATTCACTCACAGATAAGAAGTTGGTTCCAGATTTGTACGAATCCACAGATCAGTACAAGTGAGGAATCTAACTTCTTTGTGAAGCACAAGTGAATATACTAGGCATGTTATGAGATGCAGCATGAGAGAGATCTAGCTTGTGTGAACAGAAACTGCTTGTGGTAGAAAGTGACAAATCCATAGGATCAATGGTGCTGTAAAAAGAGGAAGTTTTATTTACCACACTAAGAGCTGCTAGACGGAGTGTAAGATGAGGCCGAGCAGTTTGATCTTCCGTGCCCTAACTTGGCGACGGAGGACACCTACGGCGACGGCGGAGAGGACGATGTCCGCGGTCGGCGTGAAGACGGCGTCGGAGAGGTTGCGGCAGCGAAGCGCTTCATCGCCGGCGTCGTCGAGGGCTAGCGGTGGCGCTAGGGTTCGTGCGAGGGTGGAAGAAGAGATAATAACCGCTGTGAGTGTGTATTTATAGGTACAGGGGCGGCACTGTGCTATTACACAGGTGCCCCTGGCGATTCGCATCTGAGGAACACGTGGCCATTATGCGGAATTTTGGGGTTTGTTCCACGTCTCACGCAGGCCTGGATTGTCGTGTGGTCGTTCCTACTTCTCCAGATTTCATGTGGAGGAATGAGCATTGAAAACGGACTTAATGGTTGTCTCTGTATCTTCTGCTGACAAGGACGCAGAGAAGACATTCGACAGTTTCAATAGAATGCATATGACTTGGGGAGATAGAGTTTGAGATAGAAAGCATAGAGAGGTTAGGGTCCGATCACATTCACTTAGTTCAAAAGATTCAATACGAAGACATAGCTATAAGTGAATGTTGTAGAGGACAGAACACTAGTATATATATATATATATATATATATATATATATATATATATATATATATATATATATAATCAACATAGTGAAGATAATCATGAATATATGTTGAGATCGAAGCCAAACCAAATGTGAAGACATTGCAAGGTAACGCCATGAGTGAAACACTTCAAAATAGAACGTTTGGTGGTGGCGTTACCCACCGTATAGGAAGTATTAGACCCAGACACGGCGCACAATTATCGTGGCGCTCCAAAGTCAAATTCCACATTAATGTATTCACACTTAGAATTTATGTCTTCATTGATTGAAGATATACTTTACTTCGTGTGTTGCACATCTAAGTCATCAATATGCATAAGGGTTAGGATGTGTGCCTGATCACAGGACATTTGAGGATTCCAGGATATTTAGCTCACACCATAACTTGCAAAACCTCTTCTCATCCAAGGGCTTGGTGAAGATATCTGCCAATTGCTCTTCAGTGTTGACGTGTATGATATGAATGTCTTCCTTCACAACATGATCTCTGAGAAAGTGATGATGAATTTCAATGTGCTTTGTCTTCGAGTGTTGAACTGGGTTGTTGGCAATCTTGATGGCGCTTTCATTGTCGCAGTAAAGTGGCACTTGCTTCAGATGAATGCCATAGTCCTTGAGTGTTTGCTTCATCCACAGAAGCTGAGCGCAGCAAGATCCAGTAGCAATGTATTCAGATTCAGCAGTGGAGAGAGATACACAGTTCTGCTTCTTTGAAGACCAACATACAAGTGATCGTCCCAGAAAGTGACATGTGCCTGATGTAGACTTGCGATCAACTTTGTCACCACCATAATCAGCATCCGAGAATCCAACCAGATCAAACTCTGAGCCCTTTGGATACCATAATCCTAGAGTTGGGGTGTGAGCCAAATATCAAAGAATTCGCTGCACAGCTAAGTGATGCGACTCCTTTGGTGCCGCTTGAAATCGAGCACACATGCAAACACTAAGCATAATATCTGGCCTAGATGCACATAGATAAAGTAAAGAACCAATCACGGAGCGGTATACCTTTTGATCGAACTCTTTACCATTGTCGTCAGGACCCAGATGATGTTTGGCTGGCATTGGTGTTGTGAAGCCTTTGCAGTCTTGCATACCGAACTTCTTCAGGCAATCTTTGAGATACTTCTCTTGAGATATGAAGATGCCATTGCGTTGTTGTCGTATTTGAAGACCGAGGAAGAACTTCAGCTCCCCCATCATGGACATCCAATATTGCTCTTGCATCATATATCCAAACTCTTCACTGTACTTCTGATTGGTGCAGCCGAAGATAATGTCATCCACATATATTTGGCACACAAACAGTTCACCATCATATGTCTTCGTGAAAAGAGTGGGATCTAGGGAACCAGGTATGAAGCCTTTGCTCTTCAGGAAGTATTTGAGTGTGTCATACCAGGCCCAAGGGGCTTGTTTGAGGCCATACAGTGCCTTGTTGAGCTTGTATACCATGTCAGGATGTTTTTGATTTTCAAAGCCAGGCGGTTGTGCAACATACACTTCTTCTTCAATCTTGCCATTGAGAAAGGCACTCTTCACATCCATTTGATATAGAAGTATGTTATGATGATTTGCATAGGCCAGCAGTATGCGTATGGCTTCAAGTCTAGCCACAGGAGCAAATGTTTCATCGAAGTCAATGCCTTCCACTTGAGTATATCCTTGAGCAACGAGACGAGCTTTGTTTCTGACAACTTGACCATGCTCATCTTGCTTGTTGCGGTATATCCATTTGGTGCCTATTATATTGTGCTTCCGTGGATCAGGACGCTTAACCAGTTCCCATACATTATTCAACTCAAACTATTGAAGCTCTTCTTGCATAGCTTGAATCCATTCAGGTTCCATGAAGGCTTCTTCAACTTTCTTGGGTTCTGTTATTGAGACGAATGTGAAGTGCCCACAGAAATTTGCTAGCTGAGTTGCCCTTGAACGAGTGAGTGGACCAGGTGCATTGATGCTATCAATTATTCTTTCAATCTGCACTTCATTGGCAATGCGAGGATGTACAGGGCGAAGACTTTGCTCTTGATGTTCATTGTCGTTGTTGGAAGGAATGTCTTCAGGCTGAGTATTGTCTTCATGTTGATCAGGTGCTGAAATGATAAGTCCTTCTTCAGGATGAGCTTCAGAAGGTATAATTTCTCAAGTTCCCATTAGCTTGATTGATCCACTGGATGGAACTTCATCTAGCACATTTGGCAGCTGCTCTCTTTGTGAACCGTTGGTCTCATCGAACCGCACATCCACTGTTTCAACCACTTTGTAATGAAAGAGGTTGAAGACTCTGTAGGAGTGCGAATCCTTTCCATATCCAAGCATAAAACCCTCATGTGCTTTTGGTGCAAATTTTGAGGTGTGATGTGGGTCCTTGATCCAGCACCTTGCTCCAAATACTCTGAAGTAACTGACATTTGGCTTCTTGCCAGTAAGGAGCTCATAAGATGTCTTGTTTAGTAGCTTGTGAAGATAAACACGACTGATTGTATGGCATGCAGTATCAATGGCTTCGGGCCAGAATTTTCTTGGGGTCTTGTATTCATCTAGCATCATTCTGGCCATCTCAATTAGTGTTCTGTTCTTGCGTTCGACGACGCCATTCTGCTGTGGCGTGTACGGGGCTGAGAATCCATGTGTGATGCCGATATGTATCAAGGCCAGTGTTCTTGAATTCAGTGTCATTGTCACTTCTGATGTGCTTTATCTTGGCGCCAAAATTATTCATAGCTCGATTGGCGAAGCGTCTGAAGACATCCTGCACTCCAGTCTTGTAAAGGATTATGTGCACCCAAGTATATCTAGAATAATCATCAACAATAACGAAGCCATAGAGGCAAGCAGTAGTAGTTAGAGTTGAGTAATGAGTGGGACCGAAAAGATCCATGTGAAGCAGTTCGAAGGGTCGAGTAGTGGTCATGATTGTCTTCGAGGGATGTTTGGCCCTCGTCATCTTCCCTGCTTCACAGGCACCGCATAAGTGGTCTTTCTTGAACTTGACGCCCTCGATGCCTATGACATGCTTCTTCCTCGCAAGGGTGTGGAGGTTCCTCATGCCAGCATGTCCAAGCCTCCGATGCCAGAGCCAGCATTCTGCAGCCTTTGCTAGAAGACATACTGCAAGCTGTGGCCCTGCTGAGAAATCTACCACGTACAAATCATCTTTTCGATACCCTTCAAACACTAGAGACTTGTCAGATTCCATTAGTACAAGGCAATGATATTTTCCAAACATTACAATCATGTTCAAATCGCAAAGCATTGAGACAGACATTAAGTTGAAGCCAAGGGATTCAACAAGCATGACTTTATCCATGTGTTGATCCCTTGAGATTGCAACTCTACCTAGACCCAATACCTTACTTTTACCAGTGTCAGCAAATGTGATGTGGCTCTTGTCGGATGGACGTAAGGTTGAGTCCATAAGAAGACTTCTTTTGCCAGTCATGTGATTTGTACACCCACTGTCAATAATCCATTCTGAAGACGCTGGTGTCGTACCCTACAGTGCAGTTAGGGGGATAGGCTTCACCAAGAGCATTGTGAAGCAAAAACATTTGACAAACCAGTGGGTTATGAAAGCTTAGGTCCAGGTTAGGACTAATAGGGAGAGTAGCAAGCGATTCAGGTACGAAGTACATAGTAAGACCATTTGGGCATTTGATCTTGCGCCCTACAAGATGTTTAAGGTCCCCAGCAATAGCGTCAGACGATTTTGGTTTTATGCTGGAGACCTTTCCCTGCAAAAGAGAGTTAAGCTTTCTTAGCCACCCACATCAAGGGCGGCTTAGAAGCAATAAGTCTAAGTGCAGCATCTGAGAATTTTGGCTTTGAAGCCTTAGCAAATAGTCTTGCAGGCGGACAATAGTACTCATAAGAATAAGCAGAATAGTTCTTGGTCTTATGAACATGGCGGTTTGATGAACCGCTCTCATATTCATATGCCTGAGTATGGTTTCCCTGCAAAACATTTGCGTTAGTGCGACTCAGGTGAGTCATCTGTCTGTATGAAGCCTTTGGACCGTATGAAGCCTTTGGTCTGAGGTTTGTCTTCTTCACGTGAGGTGTCATGATGACATTCACAGGAAGACTCTCCAGACACCTTTTCGGAACCCAGATCTTCTTCATAGGCGGTCCATTCCTGCAGTTAGTACCAATGTACCTGGAAAACACTTCACCATTCTGATTCTTGAATAGTATATAGTTTGCATCAAAGGATTCATCAATGATAATGGGGTTAGCACAAGTGAAGCCAGATAGATTGGATGGATCTGCTGAATGTTCCTCTGCAGCAACCCACATGGTTTTGGGGTACTGCTCAGGTTTCTAGTAAGAGCCATCTGCGTTCATTTTCCTTACAAACCCTACACCCTCTTTCCTAGGGTTTCGGTTTAGAATCTGCTTTTTCAGGACATCACATAGCGTCTGATGCCCTTTAAGACTTTTGTACATCCCTGTTTCAAGCAATGTCTTCAACCTAGCATTCTCATCAGCAATAGCGGTGGTATCCTCAGCAGAGGGGTTAGTTACCACATCAACAGTTGAAGATATTGCAACAGCAGTAGCAGTAGAACATTCAGCAACAGAAGTAGCATTATCACGCTCAATGCATTTAAGACATGGTGGTTCAAATCCTTCCTGAGTGGGACTGATCTGTTTGGCGCGAAGTGACTCGTTTTCCGTTTGAAGATCTTCATGAACCGCTCTCAATTTCTCAAGATCTTGCTTCCTTTGAAGATAATCATAGGAAAGCTTTTCATGAGTTGTTGAGAGAGTTTCATGACGACTTTCAAGTTCCTGATACTTAACGTGAAGATTTTTTAAGTCTTCAATTAAGGATTCAGATCGAGTCATTTCAGCACCTAACAGATCATCGCTTGTGTCTAACCGTTTTTGAATATGTTCCATAGCTTTCTGTTGTTCAGTTGCAATTTTAGCAAGTGTTTTGTAGCTAGGTTTTGAACCATAATCAGAGTCATCGTCGCTAGATGTTTGATAGTGAGTAGTGCGTGTGTTTACCTTGGCACCGCGTGCCATGAAGCAGTAGGTAGAAGCGGAGTAGTCCTTGTCATTTGCATCGGTGTCGGTGATGAAGTCATTGTCTTCAGTGTTGAAGATGGACTTGGCAACGTATGTTGTAGCCAGACTTGCGACGCCTGAGTCGGATTCCTCCTCAGAGTCCACCTCCGCCTCCTCAGAAGCAGACTCCTCCTCTGAATCCATTTCCTTGCCAACAAACACACGTGCCTTGCCAGATGAGCTCTTCTTGTGTGATGAAGACTTTGAGGAAGACTTGGAAGAAGACTTTGAGTATTTCTTCTTCTTCTTCTTGTCGTCAGAGTCATATTCCTTGCTCTTCTTCTTCTTTTTGTTCTCATTGTCCCACTGTGGACACTCAGAGATGAAGTGGCCAAGTTTCTTGCACTTGTGACATGTTTTCTTCTTGTAGTCATGAGTAGGAGCTTCATCATTCCTTGAACTTGATCGGGAAGACTTTCTGAAGCCTTTCTTCTTGGTGAATTTTTGGAACTTCTTGACAAGCATAGCAAGTTCCCTTCCAATGTCTTCAGGATCATCAGAACTGCTGTCAGATTCTTCTTTAGATGAGGAGACAGCTTTTGCCTTCAAGGCACGAGTTCGCCCATAGTTTGGACCATAGATATCTCTTTTCTCCGAAAGCTGAAACTCATGTGTGTTGAGCCTCTCAAGTATGTCAGACGGATCGAGTGTCTTGAAATCAGGACGTTCTTGAATCATCAGGACCAGGATGTCAAACGAACTATCAAGTGATCTCAGCAGCGTCTTGACGACTTCGTGTTTGGTAATATCAGTGGCACCGAGGGCTTGAAGCTCATTTGTGATGTCAGTGAGTCGGTCAAATGTGTGCTGGACATTGTCATTTGTAATTTCGCTTGAAGTGGTTGAAGAGGTTGCGAAGGACACTGATTCTCTGATCTCTCTGGGTTGAGATGCCTTCATTGACCTTGGAGAGCCAGTCCCAGACCAGCTTAGATGTCTTCAAAGCACTCACACGGCCATACTGTCCTTTGGTCAGATGACCACAGATGATATTCTTGGCAGTAGAGTCCAGTTGAACGAATTTCTTGACATCAGCAGCAGTGACACCTTCTCCAGCCTTGGGAACGCCGTTGTCGACGACATACCATAGGTCGACGTCAATGGCTTCAAGATGCATGTGCATCTTATTCTTCCAGTAGGGATATTCAGTTCCATCGAAGACGTGGCACACAGCGGAGACTTTAGTTATCCCTGCAGTCGACAGAGCTAAAACTCCAAGTGGTTAAACCGAATCACACAGAACAAGGGAGCACCTTGCTCTGATACCAATTGAAAGTGCGTTATATCGACTAGAGGGGGGTGAATAGGCAATTTTTATGAAAGTCTTCAGAACATGGAAGTTTTGAAGACAAACGATAAAATTAAACCTATTACCATGCAGCGGAAGGTAGACTACGCTAGGAAAACCATAGTCAAGTATTCAATGAAGTGAAAGCACAAAGACTAATAGCAGCTAGGTAGTAAGGATCAGGTAGGAAGATATTGTGAAGCCAAACAGAACACGCAGTCACTCAGTGAAGACAAATGATAGTACAAACATACAATGACTTCACAAGGAGTAACAGTAAGTAAAGGGAAGTGAAGATGAAAGCAGTGACTCGTTGAAGACAATGATTTCTTGGACCAGTTCCAGTTGCTGTGACAACTGTACGTCTGGTTGGAGCGGCTAGGTATTTAAACCTTAGGACACACAGTCCCGGACACCCAGTCCTGAACACGCAGCTCAGGACACCCAGTCCTCACCGTATTCTCCTTGAGCTAAGGTCACATAGACCTCGCCCAACCACTCTGGTAAGTCTTCAAGGTACACTCCCAAACCTTCACAGACTTCGTCCACCGGCAATCCACAATGTCTCTTGGATGCTCAGAACGCGACGCCTAACCGGCTAGAGGATGCACAGTCCTCAAGTGTAATAAGTCTTCAGATCACACAGACAAGAAGACTTAAGTGATGCCCAATTCTCTCTGGCTCTGGTGGTTAGGGCTTTATCCTCGCAAGGAATTCTCTCTCAAGGGCTTCGAGGTGGGTTGCTCTCAAACGACAAAAGCCATACTTTCAATCTGAGCAGCCAACCATTTATGGTTGTAGGGGGTGGGCTATTTATAGCCACTTGGCAACCCGACCTGATTTGTCCGAAATGACCCTGGGTCACTAAGGAACTGACACGTGTTCCAACGGTCAGATTTCAAACTCACATGGCAACTTTACTTGGGCTACAAGCAAAGCTGACTTGTCCGACTCTGGACAAGATTCGCTCTCATAGTCTTCACTCGAAGACATAGGTTTTTGGTTTAGGCATCACTTCAGTCATTCTGACTGGTTCTCTTGGACCCCACTTAACAGTACGGTGGTTCCTATGACTCAACACAAAAGAAAAATAACTACGAAAGATCTAAGTCTTCGAGCTCCATAGGCTTCATATAGTGTCTTCTCTTGTCATAGTCTTCAATGTGAATATCTTCATATACCACCTTTGACTTCAATGTCTTCATACATTTTTAGGGGTCATCTCTGGTAGTAAAACCGAATCAATGAGGGACTTCTACCTGTGTTATCCTGCAATTCTCACAAACACATTAGTCCCTCAACTAGGTTTGTCGTCAATACTCCAAAACCAACTAGGGGTGGCACTAGATGCACTTACAGTTCATCTTCTCTTTTTCCCGGAGTTCCAACCTCTCTCAATTATATCATCACAAAGATTCATCTAAATCATCGCAAGGCTTCACCTTGTGCTTTCAACTTCTCTTTCATTTCGTTTAATCATTCTTTCATTATCGGAGTTCTTCATGGAGGCTCTACATGATATTTCATCAAGGATTAAATTCCTTCTCGAAGTGTTCATCGAGATTCTTTTCAAAGGATCTCAAGTATTCTTCATCTTCCAATCCGGAGTGCATTTCTTCCTACCGTATCATTGGAGATGGTATTATGTCATTCTTGATTATTTGAGTTCATGTTTCATGATTCACATGTTGCTACGAATGAGGTAGTTTAAATCCATCAACCTCTTCGTTGGAGTTATCTTGTGTCATGTCTCACCTAAAGACTTCCCTAAGGATTGTTGCTATTTATGGTGCTCATAAATGACTCAAGTTCTTCATTCATCCTCCCGGTGGAATAGTTTTCTCGGCTCCTTGTTCCTATCAATCGAATCTATTGTTTTCCGTTAGCGGCAAGTTGTCACCTCATAATTTTGAGATGTCTTCTATATGTCCATAACAAGCTTACTCTTTTCGTTGTTGGTTTTCCAACAACTCCGTTCGAACCTTCTCCTAAAAGATGCTTTTGCAAGCTCATTTGAGGTAGAAGATGTTGTTTTCTTCTCCATCCTTTCATTCCAATGTTCCAACTTCTATTATTTGCTTCCAGAGGCATTATGATGTTGCTCTCTTCGACCCATCTTCTTGTTTTGTTAGGATCGTGTTCTTTTCTTGGTTTATCCATTTAACCGGAGTGTTGTGCCCTTTTTCTCAAGTTCTTTCATCTTATCAAGTCTTGCATCTCTTTTTAACCGGAGTGCTGACCGAATTTGTTCTACCTTGTTCCTCTTCTCTAACGGAGTGTTGTCAACTTCGTTCATCTCTGTTGTATTCTTTTCTTGAAATGGCTTAACCTTTTCAAGGTTCTTTGGTTTCACTCATTGGTCAAAGAAGCAACTTAGTTTTACCTCTTATCTTCTCTTCCGTTTTTCCCTCCGGTGCCATTCTAGATCTCGGGATGAGATCCTCTCACAGTGGTGGAGTGTTGTAACACCCTGAGACCGTTGTGCCAGGTGTCTTCCAGTTATTCAATGTTGTTGCCTTGTCATTGCTTGCGTGTCATGCATTGCATATCATGTCATCATGTGCATCGCATTTGCATACATGTTCGTCTCATGCATCGAAGCATTTTCCCCGTTGTCCGTTTTGCATTCCGGTGCTCCTATGTCCTATGGTGTCCCTTTCTACCTTTTTTCATGTGCGGGTGTTAAACGTTTTCGGATTGGACCGAGACTTCCCAAGCGGCCTTGGTATACTACCGTAGACCGCCTATCAAGTTTCGTGCCATTTGGACTTCATTTGATATTCCAATGGCTAACCGAGGAACCGAAAAGGCCTCGTGTGTGTTGCAGCCCAACGCCCCTTCATAGTGGACCAAAACCCACCTAAACCCCCTCCATCATCTCGATCGTTCGATCATGATCGCGTGGCCGAAAACCTATCACCTTCCCTTGGGTTCTGCAGACTCAAGGGTCATCTTTATTTTAA
>NC_041390.1:365380611-365390592 GCF_002162155.2 Triticum dicoccoides
CGGGCCAGTGCTTCTCTAAGTGTTGGTCCGAACTGAGTAGACCGCGAGGCCACCTCGAGGAAACTTGAGGGTTGGTTTTACTCGTATGATGTCTCATCCGGTGTTGCCCTGAGAACGAGATATGTGCAGCTCCTATCGGGATTGTCGGTGCATTGGGTGGCTTTGCTGGTCTTGTTTTACCATTGTCGAGATGTCTTGTAACCGGGATTCCGAGTCTGATCGGTCTTCCTAGGAGAAGGAATATCCTTCGTTGTCCATGAGAGCTTGTGATGGGCTAAGTTGGGACACCCCTGCAGGGTTATGAACTTTCAAAAGCCGTGCCCGCGGTTATGGGCAGATGGGAATTTGTTAATGTCCGGTTGTAGATAACCTGAAACTTAACTTAATTAAAATGAATCAACTAAGTGTGTGGACATGATGGTCTCTTTTCGGCGGAGTCCGAGAAGAGAACACGGTCTCGAGTTATGCTTGAACGTAGGTTGTTCTAGGATCACTTCTTGATCATAGTTTCTCGACCGTGCCTTTGCCTTCTCTTCTCGCTCTCATTTGCGTATGTTAGCCACCAAACATGTTAGTCGCTTGCTGCAGCTCCACCTCATACTTCTACCCTTCCTATAAGCTTAAATAGTCTTGATCGCGAGGGTGTGAGATTGCTAAGTCCCCGTGTCTCACAGATTACTTCAAAACCAGATGCAGGGACCGATGATACCGCTACAGGGGATTCGACTGAGCTCAAGTGGGAGTTTGATGAGGACTCGGGACGATACTACGTTTCTTTTCCAGACGATCAGTAGTGGTGCCTAGTTGGGGCGATCGTGGACTTTGTTGCATTTGGGGTTGTTCTTTATTTTCGTTCTGTAGTCGGACCTTGATTGTATCTGGATGAATGTAATGATGTTTATGCTATTGTGTGACGTGGCGAGTGTAAGCCAACTATGTATCTCTTTTCCTTATTCATTACATGGGTTGTTGTGAAGATTACCTCACTTGCGACATTGCTTACAATGCGGTTATGCCTCTAAGTCGTGCTTCGACATGTGGGAGATATAGCCGCATCGTGGGCGTTACAAGCGATCACCGGGTTATATCTGGCACTTGAAAGGGTGTGCTTTATTAAGTATCCGGTTCTAGTTGTCATAAGGTCAAGGTACAACTCCGGGTCGTCCTTTTACCAAGGGACACAACTATTCGAATAGATAAATTTCCATGCAGGGGTGCAACACATTTCCCAACACGCTCAATCCCCTTTGTCCAGACACACTTTTCTGGGTCATAGCCCTACCTAGGCACAACAGAGAGGTCAGCATGCCAGTCTAAATCCTATGGCCCAAGGGTCTGGGCCCATCGCCCATTGCACACCTGCACGTTGCGAACGCGGCTGGTGAGCAGACCTAGCCTCCCTTATACAAGAGCAGGCGTTCCAGTCCATCCCGGCACGCGCCGCTCAGTCGCTGACGTCATGAAGGCTTCACCTGATACCACGATGTCGAGTGCCCATAACGGTTCCCGCGTAGTTGGTTAGGGTGTATAGGCCAGTAGCCAGACTCAGATCAAATACCCAGATCTTGTTAAGCGTGTTATTTTGAAGTAACTGAGAACACAGACCAGGGCCAGGCCCACCTCTCTCCTAGGTGGTCTCCGCCTGCCTTGTCGCTCCGCCTTAAAGTAACAGTCGGGGGCCGTCGGGAACCTAGGCCCACCACTACCTGGGTGGAACCACCTGCCCCTTCAGTCCCCAACATCGAATTCACTTGCGGGTACTCAACGAGCCGACCCGACTTTAGTCACAACATGTATAGTATGTATGTATAGTATATACCCGTGATCAACACCCGACATGATCACAACCCGATAATATAGCATGGAAGACTGCCAAGAATGTAGGTTCACTGATGATAATCTAGCATCCTATACTAAGCATTTAGGATTACAGGTAAGGTATCAATACTTGTAGCAACAATGACAGGCTATGCATCAGAATAGGATTAACGGAAAGTAGTAACATGCTACACTACTCTAATGCAAGCAGTAGAGAGAAGAGTAGGCGATATCTGGTGATCAAGGGGGGGCTTGCCTGGTTGCTCTGGCAAGAGAGAGGGGTCGTCAACACCGTAGTTGTACTGGGTAGCAGCGGCGTCGGTCTCGGTGTCTAGCGAGATAAGAGGGGGAAGAAACAATAAATATTAAGCAAACAGATTCATAGCGATGCATGACATGACAAGTAGCGGTGCTAGGGGTGCCCTAACGCGGTATGAGGTGGTGCCAGTAAAGGGGGGAAACATCCGGGAAAATATCCCCGGTGTTTCGTGTTTCCGGACAGATGAACCGGAGGGGGAAAGTTGCGTGTTCGCTATGCTAGAGATGTGTGACGGACGAACGGGTTGCGTATCCGCATTCGTCTCGTCGTTCTGAGCAACTTTCATGTACAAATTATTTTCATCCGAGGTACGGTTTATTTTATATTAAATTGCAAAGTTTTCATTGATTTTCTAAATTTACAGAATTTTTTTAATTTGAAAATAAAACAGCAAAATACTTTTGTCACCTAGTGCTATTCTAGCCGTAGTGTATGCTAGTGGGGTTGGGTTGATCCAGTCAAATATTGACAAGTCAACATATGAACAGTGTAGGGGCCACATGTCATTGACTTAGACTTTTCTTAAATTTTGTTTTTTATGTAAACTATCAAGGGGTCCACATGTCAACTACTAATGGACTAATCAACTAGTACTACTAATTAGACTAACTAACTAAATTAGTCCCTAAAGTAGTCTACTATTTGAGCCGACCACACACACAGAACACACACTCACGCGCACACACACACAGCGCACACACGCACACCTCACGGCCACACACACATCGCCATGGCCAGCTCCAATAGCAGCAGCCGGCGGCAGTAGCAGCCATGGGGGAGAGGCAAGCAGCAACGCAGTAGGCCGCATCAAGCAGGAGCGCACGCAGTGGCAAAGCAAAGAAGCCCGACTGCAAGTAGCAAAACAAGGCAGCGACAACAGCTAAAACAGAGAAGTGGCAGCGGCGGCCGGAAGTACCAGCGCGGCAGCGGACGGGCGCGGCCATGTGTGAGCACGGTCGGGCGCCGGGTAGGGCGTGGGCCGAGTGGCCAAGGGCGCGGGGCGCGCGACCAGGGGGTGACTAGGGCGTAGCGGGGCGTGAGGTTGGGGCACGGCTTGGCCGCGGTGAGCGTGAGTTCCGGGCGCAGCCAGGACAAGCTTTGGCCACAGCGAAACGATGACAGAACGGAGGGGAAACAAGGGGAATGGAAGTGGCGCTCACAGGGGGGCGGAAGACACGTCCGGCGTGGAGGAGGGGCTCCAACGAGGTAGATCGGGCGCGGGGCGGCGGCGACCGTAGGCGAGTAAACGTGTCGAACCCGGCAATTGAGTGGCGCCTAGCTCGAGCCCGTGGTCGTAGACGATGCATCGGAGGCAGGAGGAGCTCCTTGACTAGCTCCTAGCCCACGGGGATGACGGTGGCCGCGTGGATGGGGCCGACCATGGCGCTCGCAGTGCGTTTGCACATGAGAAAGAAGAAAGCGGTGTGCGAGGGGGAAAAGGAAGTGGCTAGGGTTTGTCTAGGTCGCCGAGGAGGATTCTTATGTACTGAGAGGAACCGTGGGATGACCGACATGGCGGCAAGGGCGGCCATGGCGGCGTGGATGTGCGCGACGCACATCCCCTGTTACTTGTAGATGAGATTGAAGGAGACTCTTGGTGGGCTGGGCTGGAATGTAGTAATAGGCTCAAGTGCATAGTAGTTTTCTCTTTCTTTTCCTGTTAAATATTATAACTCCTATTTTATATCTATTTTGAGCACCAAATGAATTTAGTTCGACATGAAACTTCACACATAATTCAAATACATTATTTTGGTGCAGCACACAAAGTTTCAGGTTTCTACGAAAAGTTCAAATTCATGTTTCAATTTAAATGTTCATAGATAAATGTTGCTGGTCCACCTATTGGTTGCTAGGGTCATCTTAGTAACTCAAATAAAGTTTGTTTCACTTCGTCAATTGTTTGGGGAATTTGTGCAATGGTGTGTACATTTCAAAATGACCATTTGATAAAACATTTTTTTGATGTTTCTATTATTATTATTATTATTATTATTATTATTATTATTATTATTATTATTATTATTATTATTATTATTATTATTATTATTATTAATAATAATAATAATTGAATTTGAACCAACGTTGACAGTTGGATTACTTTATAAATGTAATTTAATTATGATAATCAGAGTGACATGGCCTATCAATTAGGATAATGAGAAGACTAATATCTGGGGGTGTCACAACTCTCCTCCGCTGAGAGAAATCTCGTCCCGAGATTTTAGAGTTTGAGTAAGAGGGAAAGGTTTGGTTATAAAATTCTAACGAATCGTTTTATTCTTGTTGCTCTCATTGAAGAGGTTGATCCATTACGTTGATGTCTTCATTTCGCTGCATCTGGGCATCATGATGAAGTGGTCATCCTTCCTTTGGAGTCTTCGTCGTACTTATGGAAAGGATAAGGGTAACTTCGAAACAAATGGACCTCTACAAGGTTACTTATCTGGTAGATAACATCAGGGAAGGTGGAGGAAAGTAACTCTCGACTTGAAACATAAGAAAATATCGAGAGCAACGTAAGAAAGTGCAATACGAAGTTTCAAGCGGATAGGCAATCGTTCGTTGCCTGAAACTGAGTGTGAAAGTGGATCGGAGCAATGGGAACAAGTATTGTGTTTGATACTAGAATTGATGATCTCTCGGAGGGTGGCTCGTGAATTACATACGAGGCCTCACCTGAGGAATAACTTTGGAAACGGGGGGTGTACATGAGAGTCAGGTTTCGATCCTGTGGAACTGTGGGTTATGGGCCCATCATGTGGGTTAAAAGTAGGAAGGGCGGTGACATCTTGCACGATCATGTAAACAAGGCATGACAGAGGGTAGCCTCACAGTTATGTTGGCAACAATGTTGGTACCAAGGGCGAGGGACGAAGAGAACCATTTTCCTGCTCATTGTACGAGGCGGACCATTAGGCAAAGTTCTCGTGCATCGATGGATACCAGAATGTCATCAACAATAGTAACAGGTTCTTACTGACAGAGTTGTACACTGAGGTGCTTACAAAAGAAGTGACTTATTACTGCTTAGATCATATAAACCTCAAGAAGGTTAAACAAAACAATGGAAAGGAAAGTGTGATTATCAGATTAACAGAACAATGGAAAGGAAAATGTGTTTAAACACATATTTCAGGGGTATATCCTTCCAAGGACAAGCAGAGCATGATACCCATGACAAGATATAATTGTAGAAAACCCTTTAGGAAAGGGGAGAGAAATTTAATGACATTACCCATACAACGATGTTTGGATAATTTGATTAAGAAAATTTCGCATGGTGCTTCAACTGTTCTTATTGATGATAGGAGTACCACATACATGCTTCAAGATAGCATTGACATGGTCTTCAAGCAAAGGTCGGACTTTAGATACACGAAGGATCCATCAGGATAAACTTATTAAACAAGGCATTCAATTTCCTCATGGAAAAATGGTTAACCTTGTTAAAAAGGAAACTATAACACTAGGTCCTCCGGCCAGGTGCGCTAGGCATGATATCACCTTACCGGGTCATCTAAATACCAATGTTATACTCTTGCAAATATGTTCAAGCCATCATATCTGACCGAGTTTTAGATCTAATTGGTGTCAGTATATCTCAGACCCAGGATGCCTGAGAAGAAAAGGTGCAAAACAACTTGACGAGACGACATTGTAAGATTCTCGGTAAATGAACTATGGAAGCAAGTTCCGAATCATGAGTTCGCTATTAAATAAAGGAGAGAATGAGGAGGTGGCTGATGAACTCAGCGACAATTCATTGAGATTTCCAAAAGATGGATTTCCACAATTATGTGAACATGGAGATAGCTTTTGTCAGATCAAATGATATAATGAGGTATGCTCGAGGAAAACATACACGATTAGACATTGGTTGACGATGCACCCGAAATACGGACTTAGGTAGCATAATCAATGTTAGAATGGTGATTCGATAACCAATGGTCTAAGAATGAAATGTCGACCATTAACTTCAAAGCAATAAGGTTTCTATAAGTTTTAAAATTACTAGTCCATCTATTGGTATTCCTGTTAGGAACAACACGGGTACCAATAAAAGAATGGTGATGGTGAAGTATCACTTATATCAAGAATTCTCAAGAGGTGGTGAAATTCTCACAACATCCTTGACAAAAAGGTAGTAATACTTCAAGGTAGATCATAATACAAGCTGGATAGCAAGTTGCATCCATAACATGAACAAGTTTTGTGTTGGAGGGAATGCAATAATGTTGTCGATGATAACCCAAATCATCTAAGGCAAAGGATGGTATTTCTCATCCAGAATTCGATAGATATCTTGGAAGAGCTCAAAATGTTGATGATGTTCACGACACATTTGTCGCGAGATTTCATGAAGATGTAATCGATCGGCGATGACATCAAGTCAAAGTAACAATGATGTACATGACACAAACTCGAAATCAAGCTTGTTGTTCAAGGCGAAATGATACGATGAGGAAAATCGACGTAAGCTTAGGTCATCATCGAAAGTGGTGCTCTGGGAATAAGGACGAGGTAGCACAGTTAAAATCATCACGATAATGATATAGGCAAACAGGCTAGGAATGACGTGATCGGGTACAAACCCATAAGTAAAGAAGATTACTAAAAGTTGTTGAACCGTAGTGTGGACTCGGTTCACTATTTGGTGTTCTCAGTTGACGACAACCCATAACCCAGGAAAATTGGAATCGGAACAGTTGATGAAGAACCCATAAGAAGTTATGCAGTTCCAAGATATTCTCGAGATACCATAGTGTAATACTCGACGGTAGAGCAGAGTAGAGGGTGGACATGTGAAATGATCTATAGAAGACAAGTACTTCATCTTGTCCGAGAAATGGAATCAAAGGAGAACAATCATGGTCGGAGCCACAGTTGCAAAGGATCAATTCACAGATACCAGATGATATTATATCAAGGAAATAGTTATTATTTCAAGAAGCTTCCATGATAGGATCTACATCGTGTCCATGGGCATGAACACAAAGTTCAAGGTCGACTCCCACTTCTCCAATGCGTAACCTTTCATTCACTTCTCATTTTCGAAGAGGTTGTAATGTTGAAATTTTATCTAGCAAAATACCAGAAGAGTATGACTCGTGAAAGCTTTGGAGTTCACACATACTAAGGAAGGCATAGGTTCAACCCGTCGGGGCATCGTGGAAACATATACCACAAACTTTTAGGACTAATTAACACAAGCTCGAAAGTAGAGCATGGTTGTCAAAGCAGAGGATACAATTTACCAAAGGTATTATGTATCAGGGAAAGAACTTCTTGAGGTTTTTGTATACGAAGGACACTGTCAGATGATAATTCAACAAAGGATCTGACGGTCCATAATAGAGCTGATGTGAGCATCGACACACAACCAGAGGAAGGAACAATGCGAAGGCATTGATCATAGAAACAACTGAATAATTCAAAGCTCAAATGCAAAGGAATTATGATTTCTAATTCAAGGGATCAAAAGCAAATGCTCTTATTAAGGATGGATGAGTTGAGTAGGTTTAGGGTACAATCAATGGCAATTTGATTGCTTGAGATCCAGCTCATCTTTAAAATAACATCTGAGGTAGAAGGATGAATTATAGGACCTAGTTGAGGATTGCGAGAACTCGAAACATATTGGATCGACGGACTCAAAATGACAATGGAAAAGGATGTCAATAAGATTACCAGACTTATGAGATTATTCATAATGCAAGCAAGTAAGAATTTCAAGAGCAATAGGCTGCTTAGGGTTTTCGAAAGATCAAAGAGTATTTTGGAGACTTGTGTGAAATACGTGAAGCAACTGGGGATGAGCGGATACTCAATAAGTGCGAGAATTATCCGTAGGGGTATTCATGTGACAAAGAACAGCAAGGCAGTAAGCTCAAAGGATTCTCAGAACAACAGAGAGAATTTCGGGGTAGCTTGTAATAACAAGATCAACTGGGAAATAAAAGTAAGAACAGCAAGTGTATGTATTTATCCATAGGGATATTTCGGTGGTAGGGAATTGCAAAAGAAACGGGCACAAGGTCTCGAGAGAATATTGGAGAGTATCTTCGAAATCTTCTGGTGCAGCCGGCGATCATCTGTACTGAAGGGGCTATCCGGGAGAAAGTATTTTCGAGAACCTAAAGTTAGATTTTAGTAAATTCATTAAACACGAATAGGAGAGAGGTTAGAGTCCCAGAGTATAGGTTGAGGAAAAAAGATCCTAATACCACCCAAATGGCGACGTGGGCCCGTAAGACACACATCCATGTTAGTAAAACTTTTGTAATGTCTAGACTCGACATCGGCCAAGGAATGTGGAAGGGGGATTCCTACAGGCAGTCGGCTCTGATACCAACTTGTGAAGCCCTCGATTCGACCCTACACTAATCATACACGCAAATGTGTACAATCAAGATCAAGGACTCACGGGAAGATATCACAACACAACTCTGGACACAAATAAAAATAAAAAAAACTTTATATTACAAGCCAGGGGCCTCAAGGGCTCAAATACATAAGCTCGAAAACACAAGAGTCAGCAGAAGCAACAATATCTGAGTATAGACATAAGTTAAACAAGTTTGCCTTAAAAAGGCTAGCACAAAAGTAGCAACGATCGAAAAGGCAAGGCCTCCTGCCTGGGACCTCCTAACTACTCCTGAAGTAGAACTCCACGTAGAATCATCCTCGGAATCCTCTGGCTCCTGGATTCCATCATATGATCGCAATAACCGGGAAAAGGGGAAAAGGAAGTAGGAAAGCAATCGTGAGTTCTCATCCAAAGTACTCGCAAGCAAGGATCTACACTACATATGTATTGGTATAAATGAAATGGGTAGTATATGTGGACTGAACTACAGAATGCTAGAATAAGAGGGGGATAGCTAGTCCTGTCGAAGACTATGCTTCTATTAGCCTCCATCTTGCAGCATGTAGAAGGGGGTAGATGGTAAGTTCAGCAAGTAGCATCGTATAGCATAATCCTACCCGACGATCTTATCCTCATCGCCCTGTTAGAGAGCGATCACCGGGTTGTATCTGGCACTTGAAAGGGTGTGTCTTATTAATTATCCGGTTCTAGTTGTCATAAGGTCAAGGTACAACTCTGGGCCGTCCTCTTACCGAGGGACACGACTATTCGAATAGATAAACTTCCCTGCAGGGGTGCACCACATTTGCCAACACGCTCGATCCCCTTTATCCAGACACACTTTTCTGGGTCATGCCCGGCCTCGGAAGATCAACACGTCGCAGCTCTACTTAGGCACAACAGAGAGGTTAGCACGCCGGTCTAAATCCTATGGCGCAGGCACTACAAAAAAAAGACACATCCGTGACATTTTGGGCCGAACGAATTTTTTTTCTGTCATACATATGACACTTCTATGATGATAATTGTGACAAAACCTGGTATCATCATAGATGTGGTGGGCTCCTACTTCTATGACAAGAAATCATGAAAGAAAATGGGCTTTTCGTCCTGGGCGGGCCGGAGACACAGCTGCATGACATTCTTTGGGCCGTCCATGACGGAAAAAACCGTGGTATAAGCGAGGGGGAGGAAAATTTTGGGGAGTTCCCCGTTACGATGGGAGGTCGGGGGCCGAGCGATGTGCGTTTCTCTCGTACACGTACGCGCGTGTGTGCGAGGCATTGGATCTAACTGAACCCGAGCGAGGCATTGGGCTCTAACTGAACCCGAGCGATTGCACTGCAGGCTACATGTTACTGAACCCGAGCGATCGATCGATGGCTGTTAACTGAACCCGATCGAGCGATTCCTTCGCTACTGCTGCTAACTGAAGCCGATCGATGGGATGAACAGTGAGCGTTGCGCGCGGGGG
>NC_041390.1:365391134-365392152 GCF_002162155.2 Triticum dicoccoides
TGGAGGGCTGGATGAACTGTAGACGGTGGAGGGGTGGTTGAACAGTAGCCGGTGGAGTAGCGCGCGGTGGAGGCTGGATGAACAGGAGCCCGTGGAGGCTGGAGGAGGTCGACGGTGGAGATGAACATTATCCTGTGGAGTCCCGTTTTGCGGTACGCCACACCCCTCCCAATGAACAGGACCCCCGTTTCGACCGTAGCGCTCCAACACAAGTCCGTTTCCTCCGTTTTGCAGTACACCACACCCCTCCCGATCAACAGGACTCCCATTTCGACCATAGGAGGTCCGTTTCCTCCGTTTTGCGGTACGCCAGACCCCTCCCGATGAACAGGATCCTGTTTCGAACGTGGCCGGTCGAACACATGGTCGTTTCCTCCATTCTGCGGTACGCCAGGCCTCGTTTCCATCGCCTGTTCCGTCGAAGCCCTCCCGATGAACACGACGCATTCTGTTGCCTCCCCATGAACACGACGCATTCCGTTGCCTCCCCATGAACACGACGACGACACTATTTCTTCGTTCCGACCCAGCCATGTACACGAGCCCTGGCCGTACGTATGCGCGAGTAGGCGTTCGAGACCCCGCCCGTATGTACACATACGTGGTCGTATTTTCTTTCTTGCACCCTGGCCACTGTACGTACGTGTACATGCTACGTGCGCGCCTCAACTACGACACGTGCGCGCCTCTACATCGACCAGTATATATGTACGTACACCTTCGCGACCAGAATGACAATGCTACGTACGCTTCGACTAGGCGGGTCCCGACTGTCAGGCACTTCCTTGCATGCGAAGATGTAGCTGGTGGGTCCCACCAGTCAGGGGGGCCAAATACGGTGGCCCGTCCGGTGTTATGTTCCCGGATTTTGCGTTCCTTACGCGGTTGGGTTATAATGGGAACCCCTTGATAGTTCGCCTTGATTAAAGCTTTTCCAGCAATGCCCAACCTTGGTTTTACCATTCGCCACCTAGCCTCTTTTTCCTTTGGGTTTCCGGAGCCCGAGGGTCATCTTATT
>NC_041390.1:365392416-365458036 GCF_002162155.2 Triticum dicoccoides
CCTCTGAGTGTTGGTCCACCTGTCAGCTACCGGTGGTCAACAGGGGCAACTCTGGGCTGGCCTACCCGTACCTAGGACAATCTGAGTGTGCCCTGAGAACGAGATATGTGCAGCTCCTATCGGGTTTTGTCGGCACATTTGGGCGGTGTTGCTGGTCTTGTTTTAACCTGTCGAAGTGTCTTGAATAACCGAGATACCGAGTCTGATCGGAACGTCTTGGGAGGAGGTCTATTCCTTCGTTGACCGTGAGAGCTTGTCATGGGCTAAGTTGGGACTCCCCTACAGGGATTGAACTTTCGAAAGCCGTGCCTGCGGTTATGGGCAGATGGGAATTTGTTAATGTCCGGTTGTAGATAACTTGAACCTTAACTTAATTAAAATGAATCAACTGAGTGTGTTACCGTGATGGCCTCTTCTCGGCGGAGTCCGGGAAGTGGACATGGTGTTGGAGTAATGTTTGCGCAGGTTCCTCTCTAGTTTCTCGCTCGCGCTTTGCCTCCTCTTCTCGCTCTCTTTTACGAATAAGTTAGCCACCATACTTGCTGGTCGCTTGCTAAAGCTCCACATATATTTTACCTTGCCATACCTATAAGCTTAAATAGTCTTGATCGCGAGGGTGCGAGATTGCTGAGTCCCTGTGGCTCATAGATTACTATTACACCAGATGCAGGGCCTGATGATTCTGCTCCAGGAGACGCGCTTGAGCTCAAGTGGGAGTTTGACGAAGTGTCTCAACGTTACTATGTTTCCTTTCCTGATGATTAGTAGTGGTGCCTAGTTGGGGGTGATCGGGACCGTGTCGCGTGTTGGGTTATCTTTTATTTTGGCGCCGTAGTCGGGCCATGAGTGTTTGAATGATGTAATGTTATTTATGTACTTGATTGACGTGGCGAGTGTAAGCCAACTATGTTATCTCCCCTTTTATTATCTATATTACATGGGATGTTGTGAAGATTGCCTAACTTGCGACATATGCCTTCAATGTGATTATGCCTCTAAGTCATGACTCGACACGTGGGAGATATAGTCGCATCGAGGGTGTTACAAGTTGGTAATCAGAGCCTTCCCCTACCTTAGGAGCCCCATTGCTTGATCGTTTTTAGCGGCCGAGTTGTGTCTAGAAAAATGTTTTGAGTCATTTAGGAATTATATATCGGAGAGTTTAGGAATTCTTTTTACTTCCCAGTCTCCTCATCACTCTGGTAAGGCATCCTGATGTAGAGTTTTGACTCTTCTCTTCTCAAATTTCACTAAAAAAAATTAGGATGACGCGGGTATCTTGGAATCGTTCCGATGGTTTTATGATGAGAACATTGTCTTGGTGCCTCCTGTCAGGGGTTTAGTGGAAGTGTCCCGGGGAGTTGAGCTCTGAGGTGTTGTCATCATAATTTTATCGTTGCAGTTCAGGAATACCTGAGTTTAGTACGCCGACATCGAAAATCTCTTTTATGCAGTTCGTTGGTGATATAACCTCGACGCCACCCAGTACCGGGGCGGGAGTTCGGGAGTATCGCCATAACTTGTATAACGGATGCTTTTCAAAGGTTGAGGTAGATGGTTTCCGAAGTTTTTCTTGGTTATGTGTTGAAGGATGGATACAGCTGGATGTAGGATTTGCTAGTTTGGGTGAGATATTATGCTTCCCCTGTATCCCCAACACCTGATTGCATAACCGGAAAGGTTCGAGAGTTTCATAGGTGGGAATTCTAGTAGCTCTAGTTCTTCTTCCACGGATATTGGTTTGAGATTGGGATTTCTTACCGATTATTCGTTCTTGATCCGTACCTTGTTGATTTATTTCTCTACCTTAATTCTGCGTGGCTTCTCAATTTATGGATATGTGACCATTTCAAGAGGAATGCATTCGTTCATTTTGTTCAAATGTGAAGACTATATGTTGCAATTTTCATTCCGTTGGATTCAGCTTCAATATTTGTCTATCAATGTGCTAATGGTGGTCAACCTCTTTAGGATGGCTCCTCCAACGCGCACGACTCCGAATCCTGATCCGCCACCACCTCCCCCTCCTCCGGAGGCATGGCAAGCTGTGATGGCCGCAACCAATGCAAACACACAGTTGATCATGCAAATTCTCCAAGAGCGCAATCAAGGGAATCAAGGCAACAATCAGAATCACTTTGCTACACTCAACCAGTTCCTTGCTAACGGGCCAAAGACTTTCAGCAATTGTGTTGAGGCAACTGATGCTGACGATTGGCTTGTGGATCTGTGCAAGCATTTCGAGTGCAGTAACGTCAGGCCTGAGGACTTTGTCAAGTTCGCTTCCTTCCAACTCAAAGATCAAGCTGCAGAATGGTTCCAGCAGTACAGGGACTCCAGAGGTGGACGTGTTATCACTTGGGATGATTTCCGTCGAGATTTCCGAGCTCATCATATTCCCCAGAGCATGGTTGAAAGCAAGCGTGAGGAATTCCGCAATCTGAAGCAAGGCTCTTTGTCTGTCTATGACTACAACAAGTTGTTCCAGAAGCTTGCCCGCTTTGCCAAGCAGGACGTCCCTGATGAGAAGAGAATGATATACCAGTTCAGGGGTGGTCTCAGAGAAGAAATCTAGCTAGCTCTTGTTCTCCTTGAGCCCTTGAGATACGATGAGTTCTACAACATGGCACTGAAGCAAGAGGCTGCTCAGTTGAGGTGTGATGCTTCCAAGAAGAGAGTCAGAGATGTTACTCCTTCTTCCTCAACTCAAGTGGCCAAGCAGCAGAAGTATTGGCTTCCTCCTCCTACGTTCCATCAGCCGTATCAGCACAAGAGCAAAGGTGGCAGTGGTTCTTCCCACCCACCCAACCCTGGCTTTCAGAACAAGACTTCGTCTCAAGCTCCAAGATCGAGTGCTCCGTATCACCGTCCGCTTTCAGAGGTCACGTGCAACAAATGCCAACAGAAGGGTCACTATGCCAACAAGTGTTTCAACCAGAGGCGTCTTCCTCCTCCTCCTCCTGTCAGATCGGCAAGTATAGTTGTGGTCAAGCATAACCCCAAGCACGCCAAGGTCAATTTTATGAATGCAGCTCAGGCAGAGGACTCGTTAGATGTGATCATGGGTAACCTTCCTGTTAATGATATTCCAACTAAAGTACTTTTTGACACTGGTGCATCACATTGTTTCATCTCGAGACCGTTTACATCTAGGCATGAATTGGTTTCACAAGTTTTGCCTAGTCCTATAGCAGTTGTCTCTCCCGGTAAGCGCATGCAGGCTAACTCCATCGTTCTGGATGTTACTATCACCTTGGGTGACTACAAGTTTCTGGCTTCTCCAACGGTTCTTGGTGACTCGGATATTGATCTTATTCTCGGAATGGATTGGCTTTCTAAGCACAAGGCTCAGCTTGATTGTGCTGCCAGGCAGATTCAATTGACTCATTCGTCTAAGGATGTAATTGTCTTTGCCGCTCGTGATGATACTATCCGTCTGTTTTCTCTCAATGAGAATGGTGAACTCGATGCCATCTCGCAAATTCCAGTCATTTGCGAATATCAAGACGTTTTTCAAGAAGAGCTTCCAGGAATGCCTCCACACCAGCCAGTTGAATTCGTTATTGATCTTGAGCCTGGCACGGATCCTGTGTGCAAACGTCCTTACAAGCTCGGACCTGAAGAGTTGAAGGAGCTGAAGAAGCAACTCGATATTCAAGAGAAAATGGGTCTCATCCGGCCTAGTTCTTCTCCGTGGGGTTGTGGTGTTCTTTTTGTGAAGAAGAAGGATGGAACGGACCGACTTTGTGTTGATTACCGTCCATTGAACAAGAAGACCATCAAGAACAAATACCCACTTCCCAACATCAGTGAGCTGTTCGAACAACTCAATGGTGCCCAAGTATTCTCCAAGCTTGATCTCCGTATGGGTTATCATCAGATTCGAATCCGTGAGCAAGATATTCCCAAGACGGCTTTCAGGATAAGCTTTGGTTCATATGAATACACTGTCATGTCTTTTGGTCTCGTCAACGCTCCTCCGACGTTCTCTCGCATGATGAACTTCATCTTCAACACCTACACCAATGACTTCGTTTTGGTCTATCTCGACGACATTCTGGTTTTCTCCAAGAACAAGGAAGATCATGCCAAGCACTTGCGTTTGGTACTCGATAAGCTCAGGGAACATTAGTTCTACGCCAAGTTCTCCAAGTGCGAATTTTGGCTCGATGAGGTTCTTTATCTTGGTCATATCATCTCTGCCAAGGGCATTGCCGTGAATCCTGAGAAGGTGTCTGCAATTGTGAATTGGGAACCTCCTCAGAATGTGAAGCCACTCCGTAGCTTCCTCGGTCTCGCAAGCTACTGCCGAAGATTCGTTGAAAACTTTTCTAAGATCGCGAAGCCTCTCTCTAATCTTCTCCAGAAGCACGTCAAGTACGTTTGGTCTCCGGAGTGTGACATTGCTTTCAACACTTTGAAAGAGAAATTGATCACTGCTCCAGTTCTGACTCCGCCAGATGAATCCAAGTCGTACGAGGTCTTTTGTGATGCCTCTCTCCAAGGTCTTGGCACAGTATTGATGCAAGAGAAGAAAGTTGTGGCTTATACCTCTCGCCAGTTGAAGCCTAATGAGAAGAACTACCCCACTCATGATCTCGAGTTGGCGGCAGTTGTGCATGCTCTGTTGACTTGGAGACATCTTTTATTGGGAAGAAAAGTGGACATTTTCACTGATCACAAGAGTCTCAAGTACATCTTCACTCAGCCTAATCTCAACCTCAGGCAAACTCGATGGGTCGAAATGATTCAAGAGTATAATCCGAGTATCGAGTATACTCCAGGCAAGGCCAATGTGATTGCTGACGCATTGAGCAGGAAAGCTTACTGCAACAGTCTTATTCTCAAGCCTTATCAACCCGAGCTTTGTGAAGCTTTCCGCAAACTTAATCTGCAAATTGTTCCTCAAGGTTTCCTCGCCAACCTTCAAGTCTCTCCTACCTTGGAAGACCAGATTCGCCAAGCCCAACTTCTTGATGCTATGGTGAAAAAGGTGAAGATTGGGATTGCCAAGAGTCAATCCAAGTACATGTGCTACCGCCTTGATGACAAGGACAATCTCTTCTTCGAGGATCGTATTGTTGTACCCAAAGGTGACCTCCGTAAAGTGATCATGAATGAGGCTCACAATTCTCTCCTCTCCATCCACCCTAGGAGCACGAAGATGTATCAGGACCTTAAGCAAGCTTATTGGTGGACTCGAATGAAGCGCGAGATTGCTCAATTCGTGAATGAATGTGATGTCTGCAGAAGAGTGAAGGCAGAACACCAAAGGCCAGCAGGTCTCCTCCAACCTCTTGCCATTCCAGAATGGAAGTTTGACCACATTGAAATGGACTTCGTGACTGGGTTTCCAAAGTCCAAGCGTGGCACTGATGCTATATTCGTTGTCATCGACAAACTCACCAAAGTGGCTCACTTTCTGCCTATCAAAGAGTCGATCATTGCAGCTCAATGGGCGGAACTCTATACCTCTCATATTGTCTCTCTGCACGGTATTCCACAAGTGATCTCTTCAGACCGTGGCAGCATCTTTACCTCGAAGTTTTGGGATTCTTTTCAGAAGGCCATGGGCACCAACATCCGCTTCAGCACAGCTTTCCATCCTCAAACTAGCGGTCAAGTCGAGCGTGTCAACCAGATTCTGGAAGATATGCTCAGGGCTTGTGTGATCTCCTTCGGCATGAAGTGGGAGGATTGTCTTCCTTATGCTGAATTCTCCTACAACAACAGTTTTCAAGCAAGTTCGGGCAAGGCCCCATTTGAAATTTTGTATGGCAGGAAGTGCCGTACCCCTCTGAACTGGTCTGAAACCGGTGAACGTCAGCTTTTGGGTAATGACTTAATCACAGAGGCAGAGGAAATGTGCAAAGTCATTCGTGATAACCTCAAAGCAGCCCAATCCCGTCAGAAGAGCTACTATGATAGTAAGCACCGTGATTTGGCTTTCGAGATTGGAGATCATGTTTACCTCCGCGTCTCTCCTATGAAAGGTACTCGTCACTTCGGTATCAAAGGGAAGCTTGCCCCCAGATACGTGGGACCTTTCAAGATTGTCAGCAAGAGAGGTGACCTCGCCTATCAACTCGAGCTTCCTTCAAACTTTGCAAATGTTCATGACGTGTTTCATGTCTCTTAGCTTCGAAAGTGCTTCAAGACTCCTGACCGCACCGTCAACTTCGAGGACATTGAGCTCCAAGAAGATCTCTCCTATCGTGAGCACCCAGTTGCTATTCTTGAAGAGACTGAACGCAAGACTCGCAACAAGTCAATCAAATTTCTCAAAGTCAAGTGGTCACACCATTCCGACCGTGAAGCTACCTGGGAACGCGAGGATCACCTCCGTTCTGAGTACCCGGCATTCTTTCAGTCCTAGATCTCGGGACGAGATCCTTTCGTAGTGGTGGAGTGTTGTAACACCCCGGATGTAACTTTCCCAATTTGTACTCCAACTCTTGCTGTTTCGGCGTTAAGTTAATTTATTTTCTCGGGTTCGGGTTTTTGTCTCCGTGTGTTGTTATCGTTGTCATGCATCTCATATCATGTCATCATGTGCATTGCATTTGCATACGTGTTCATCTCATGCATTCGAGCATTTTCCCCGTTGTCCGTTTTGCATTCCGGCGCTTCGTTCTCCTCCGGTGGTCATTTCTAACTTTCTTTCGTGTGTGGGGTTTAAACATTTCCGGATTGGACCGAGACTTGCCAAGCGGCCTTGGTTTACTACCGGTAGACCGCCTGTCAAGTTTCGTATCATTTGGACTGCGTTTGATACTCCAATGGTTAACCGAGGGACCGAAAAGGCCTCGTGTGTGTTGCAGCCCAACACCCCTCCAATTTGGCCCAAAACCCACCTCAGCCTTCTCCATCATCTAAAGCGTTCGATCACGATCGCGTGGCCGAAAACCGTACCTCATTTGGACTCTCCTAGCTCCCTCTAGGCCTATAAATAGGTCCTCCTCGAAAATCTCGGATCCCCCTCCCCGAAACCCTAAAAAAAATCCGTCTCCGCCGCCGCCGGACGTGTCCAGACGGAGCCGAACAACGTCCGGATCCCACCGCCGCCAACCACCGCGTGCCACATGGCATCTCCGCCGCCAGCCGCCGCCGCGGCCCGGCGAGCCCGCTGCCGGCCCTCCGGGCCCAGCCGCCCCACGCGCCGCCTCCTCCTTCCCCCCGCACCGCGCACCATCGCCGCCACCGCGCGCCGCCGCCGCCATCCACTGCGCACCGCCCGGAGCCTCGCTAGCGTCCGCCTCCGCCTCGGCCGCGCCGCCCTTTGCCACCCCGACGCGCCCCGCCGCCTCTCCGCCGTCCTGTGCTCCGGCGAGAGCCCCCACAAGCCCCTCGACCTCCTCCGGCCGGCGCGCCGCCAAGTCCGTCCATCCTCGGCTTCCGCGCCGCCGGTGAACAGTGTTTTCGCCGAGATCCAGATTCGGTGAACAGTAAAACCTAAGTCTTGAAATTCCAGATCCAAGTGCTCATGTTCGTAGCCCCGTAACTTTGCATCCGTAGCTCCGATTCATGCATATAGCATATCAAAATGTTCATCTTAGAGAGCACATCATTTCATTCCATTGCATCATTTTCATTGGAGTTCATCTTGATGCCCGAAATGCTGTTAGAAGAGGGCTACTTGAGATATTTGTCAGATCTGCTACTCCATTTAGAGTTTTGTCATTTTTGCCATGATTATTGTGTGCATGATATGCCCTGATGCTCTACATATGTTTTGTTAAGGGTTTTGTCATCTTTCCAGAGGTGCACACCATGTATTTTTATGATGTGTGTGGTGACTAGTGCAAGCTTGCAAAGTGGTGCACTTGCTAATTCTGTTTTCAGGGACTTAGCATTTCCACTAAGTCCCTGAGTTGTTTATCTCATACCATATGTTCATGTTGTTTCCTAGTGATCCGTGCCTCTTTTGAGGATGATCAGTAAGGATGTTTTGTTAATATTGTAGTGCTCTATCCATCCATGTCTTTGTTTGCATTTATGGAGCACCCTAGCTTGAGTCAATCGAGCTCTACTTTTGCTACTTTGTGAGTTTGGACAGATTGTCAACTTGTTTGCAATTTTGCCGGTGATGTTGTAGTTGATCCGTGCATGCTATGTTATTGTTCTTGCCATGTCTAGATTGCATTTTGTGTATTATTGATGGTTGTATGCTTAGATTGTCATGACTTCCCCTGTAGTGAGTGCATCGAGCTCGTAAACATGCCTACTTGAGTTATGTTTCAGCATGTGCCAGTTTTCACTAAGTCTGAAAATTGATTATGTTTTTGCTATGTTCACATGCTTGCAATTGTATTTTCTGATCCCTTTTGACTCCAGGTCACTAAGGGACTTTTGTTAAGCTCTTTGAGTAGCTCCATTCCACGCTTTACTTTACCATGTTCAGTTCCTGTAGCATGTAGTTTTGTTGCTCCGAAGAGTGCTACCTGATCTGAAATTCCAGACAAGTGTTAATTTCACTAAGTCTGAGATCTGTTTGCCATATGCATTTTTGCCATGCTTGTTTGAACCTGTTAATGGATGAATTGGCCGTAGCTCAGTGCTAGACTTTTGTTAAGCATCTTGAATGCATCCCTGCCACATATTTTGTTATCATGTTTGGGTGTTGTAGCATGTTCATTTCGTTGCATTTAGTTGACTACTTGCTGTAAATCGCAGACCGGAGTCATTTTTGAATCGCTTGCCATTTCCAAACCGTAACTCCGATTTCGGCGTCCTTTATATCGTTTTCAAGCGATTTCATCTCATCTTTCCAGTGGCACATTTGTAATTTCAAGTTGAGTCTAGCTTCATGTTTTTCCTGTCATATCTTGCATTTTGCATCCCGCATCGCATCCCGCATTGCATATCATCATTGCATCATATTGCTTGATCCTTGCACGTGGTTGATTGTATCCTTGTTACTTGTTTGCCTTGTTTGGGTAGAGCCGGGAGACGAGTTCGCTAATGAGCAGCCCGTTGAGTTTGCTTTCGAGGATCCAGTCAACTCTGACAACTGTGCAGGCAAGATGATCATACCCTCGAAATCACTACTATCTTTGCTATGCTAGTTTGCTCGCTCTTTTGCTATGCCAATGCTACGATGCCTACCACTTGCTTTCAAGCCTCCCAAATTGCCATGTAAAACCTCTAACCCTCCATGTCCTACCAAATCATTGATTGGCTCTGTTACCGCTTTGCTCAGCCCCTCTTATAGCGTTGCTAGTTGCAGGTGAAGATTGGAGGCCGTTCCTTGTTGGAACATTTATTTACTTGTTGGGATATCATTATATTGCCATGTTATCTTAATGCATCTATATACTTGGTAAAGGGTGGAAGGCTCGGCCTCTCGCCTAGTGTTTTGTTCCACTCTTGCCGCCCTAGTTTCCGTCATATCGGTGTTATGTTCCCGGATTTTGTGTTCCTTACGCGGTTGGGTTATAATGGGAACCCCTTGATAGTTCGTCTTGATTAAAGTTTTTCCAGCAATGCCCAACCTTGGTTTTACCATTCGCCACCTAGCCTCTTTTTCACTTGGGTTTCCGGAGCCCGAGGGTCATCTTATTTTAAACCCCCCCGGGCCAATGCTCCTCTGAGTGTTGGTCCACCTGTCAGCTATCGGTGGTCACCAGGGGCAACTCCGGGATGGCCTACCCGTACCTAGGACAATCTGAGTGTTCCCTGAGAACGAGATATGTGCAGCTCCTATCGGGATTTGTTGGCACATTCGGGCGGTGTTGCTGGTCTTGTTTTAACCTGTCGAAGTGTCTTGAATAACCGAGATACCGAGTCTGATCGGAACATCTTGGGAGGAGGTCTATTCCTTCATTGACCGTGCGAGCTTGTCATGGGCTAAGTTGGGACTCCCCTGCAGGGATTGAACTTTCGAAAGCCGTGCCCGCGGTTATGGGCAGATCGGAATTTGTTAATGTCCGGTTGTAGATAACTTGAACCTTAACTTAATTAAAATGAATCAACTGAGTGTGTTACTGTAATGGCCTCTTCTCGGCGGAGTCCGGGAAGTGGACACGGTGTTGGAGTAATGTTTGCGCAGGTTGCTCTCTAGTTTCTCGCTCGTGCTTTGCCTCCTCTTCTCGCTCTCTTTTATGAATAAGTTAGCCACCATACTTGTTAGTCGCTTGCTGCAGCTCCACATATATTTTACCTTGCCATACCTATAAGCTTAAATAGTCTTGATCGCGAGGGTGCGAGATTGCTGAGTCCCTGTGGCTCACAGATTACTATTACACCAGATGCAGGGCCTGATGATTCTGCTCCAGGAGACGCGCTTGAGCTCAAGTGGGAGTTCGACGAAGACTCTCAATGTTACTATGTTTCCTTTCCTGATGATTAGTAGTGGTGCCTAGTTGGGGGTGATCGGGACCGTGTCGCATGTTGGGTTATCTTTTATTTTGGCGCCGTAGTCGGGCCATGAGTGTTTGAATGATGTAATGTTATTTATGTACTTGATTGACGTGGCGAGTGTAAGACAACTATGTTATCTCCCCTTTTATTATCTATATTACATGGGATGTTGTGAAGATTGCCTAACTTGCGACATATGCCTTCAATGCGATTATGCCTCTAAGTCGTGCCTCGACACGTGGGAGATATAGTCGCATCGAGGGTGTTACATGTCAAGTGAACGAATCATTATTCTGCCCGTAATAAGGAGGCATTTCCTTGCGTTCGGCCGTGGACCCGGCTGTCGGCCTCTCCACGTACAGTCCACTTCAGATGAATGTCGGTCGTTGACCACGTTGACCAGGTCGTGCTGAGAGCACCAGGGGGATGGACGACGGCGAGGCCTAGGAAGGGAACGACACGGAGGCAGGGAAGACTCTGCAGTCGTTTCCCACGCAGAGGGGAGTACGACTGCACGAGGGTTTACTGGTTCGTCTGCCGTCGCCGGAGAATAACAACAGGTGTGGGTGAGCAGAGGGATGGCTAGGTCAGCGATGCGAGTACGATGGGGCGGTGAGGCCTGCACGGCAGCATAGCTGGCCGCGGGGAGGAGGGAGGAGGGAGCAGGCAGTCCCGCCGGCGCTTGTTTGAGATTGAAGAAGCACGACGGTCGTTCGATGGACATCCAACAGTCACTGCTTGTGTGTCAACCTTTTTTTAGGAAAGCCTCAAATCTGTGGAAAACAACATACAGCCCATCTGCCATTATTTCTAATAATTTACAGCGCATTTGCTAATTCTTAAGGTTTTTTTTGGAGCCCATATTCTTTTTGTTAGCATTACAGCCCATATTGTGGCCACGGTTAAAAATTAACGAAATTTTGCATATTTCGGTGCGATCCGAACTGTTTTTAATCCCGAAATTTCGACTCACATTCAAACTGATTTTAAAAATAAATGTATATGAATATAAAATCCAACAAATTCTCCACGCATAAAAATTAATGTAATTTAAAATCTCGAAATGAAAAAAAGATATTTTAAACTAATTGCCGGTTTGATGTGTTTTAAAAATGTACAACCCATTTCTCATTACTGATGGGCCATTTTCTCGGCCAGCCGAATGAAGCTCTCCTCGTCTTGAAAGATTTGCAGCCCAACAGGCTTGACAAAGTGACTTACTTGGCAAATCTCAAAAAAACTGGGCTGTGGCCGTGGACCCAGCTGTCAGCCTCTCCACGTACAGTACTCTTCCGATGGAAGTCGGTCGTTGATCACATTGACCACACCGCGCCGAGAGCACCAAGGCAGTGGACAATGGCGAGGCCTAGGAAGGCGACGACGCGGAGCCGGGGAAGACGCGATAGTGGATGCCCACGCGGAGAGATGTACGAGGGTTCACTGGTTCGGCGCGGCGTGAGGCTGTCGTCGCCGCAGAATAACAGGGGGTGTGGGTGAGTAGAGGGATAGCATGGGCCAGCGGTGGGAGTAGTACGGGGCGGTGAGGCCTCCGCGGCATCACAGCCGGCCACGAGAGGCAGGAGCACGCGACACGACCGACGCAGCTTTGGGTGGCTGGAGCAAGAAGACCAGAGGTTGAAGAAGCACTACGGCTGTTGGATGGACATCGTACGGTCACTAGAGCTAGAATTGTTCATATTGACTAAGTTGACAAAGCCCTCCATCCTCGTCTACTTAGTAGGCCCACAAGTCAGCCTCCCACCAGGTTGGGTCCTAGCTAGCAGGGGGAGTATTCATTTTTCTGTGCGTAATAAGGAGGCACTTCTGGTGGGTCCGAGGTGATAGCGGGGGGGGGATGTTTTTTTCGTGAAATACGGTGGTCCGTCCAGTGGGTCCCAGCAGTCAGGAGCAAACATTTTTTTCGTGAAATACGGTGGCCCGTTCGATGGGTCCCAGCAGTCAGGGGGGAAATGTTTTTTCCGCAAAATACTGGTGGCCCGTCTGGTGGGTCCCTACTGTCAGGTGGAGGAATAATTATTTTGCGCGTAATAAGGAGGCACTTCCTTGCGGCTACCGTGGACCCAGCTGTCAGCCTCTCCACGTATAGTACTCTTCCGATGGAAGTCGGTCGTTGACCACATTGACCACGCCGTGCCGAGAGCACCACGGCGGTGGACGACGGCGAGGCCTATGAAGGGGACGACGCGGAGCCGGGGAAGACGCGGCAGTGGATGCCAACGCGGAGAGGAGTACGAGGGTTCACTGGTTCGGCTGCGGTGTGAGGCTGCCGTCGCCGCAGAATAACAGGGGGAGTGGGTGACTGGAGGGATGGCCTGGCCAGCGGTGGGAGTAGTATGGGGATGGTGAGGCCTCTCCGGCAGCACATTCGGCCACGGGGGGCAGGAGCATGCGGCACGACCGGCGCTGCGTTGGGTGGCTGGGGCAAGAAGACCAGAGGTTGAAGAAGCACTACGGCTGTTGGATGGACATCATTGACCACGCCACGCCGACAGCACCATGGCAGTGGATGACGGCGAGGCCTACGAAGGGAACGACACGGAGCCGGAGAAGACACGGCAGTGGCTGCCCACGCGGTGGAGAGTACGAGGGTTGACTGGTTTGGCTGCCGTCGCCAGAAAATAACAGGAGGTGTGGGTGAGTAGGGGGATAGACAGGCTAGGGATGCGAGTATGATGGGGCCGTTAGGCCTTCCCGGCAGCACTGCCGGCCACGGGAGGCGGGAGCAGGCGGTTCCGACGGTGCTGGTTTGGGCGGTCTGAAGAAGCACGATTGCCGTTAGATTAACATCTAACGGTCTGACGCTGGTAGAGTCGATTGTTGACTAAGTTTCTTTTTTGAGAAACCTTGTGTACGCATGAACTTAGTAGGCGCACAAGTCAGCCTCCAAATCTGTGGCAGACAACATAAAGCCCATTTGCTATTTTTTATAATTTGCAGCACATTTGCTAATTCTTAAGTAATTTATTACAGCCCATTTTCTGCCCAGGACCACGGTCAAAAAGTCCAACCTTATTTTGCATATTTTGGTGGAGTCCGAATTGTTGTAATCCCAAAGTGATAAACATTTTTTAAGAACTTATTGATTTGCCAAAAAATTGTTTTGTTTTTGTAAGCAAATAAGACGTGGGACAATTTAGTTGGTTTAAGGGAAAACCAATGGTAAAAAAATCAGCGTTGGGTGGGAAAAAACAAAAAAAATAAGGATGTAAATATGAAAAGGGAATTTTATGTGTTTTCAATATAATGATACATGTCTGCTCAAAAAAATAATAATGATACATGTATATGAACTAGTAAAACTATAGGTAGAGATTAGAAAACGGATGTAGGACATGCGTTTCAAGAGGAAAATAGAACTGGGCTGTGTGTTTGATTCAGTAAAAAAACTGCCTGCGGATGTTGTAAGACAAAATATAACTAACGCTGGCGAGCCAAAGGCCAGTAGATACCTGCTGGATCTTTGTGCCCCATTCTCGTCATGGGCTAGGCCTATTAAAAACAAAACAACCCTAGGCAATCTACAACCCAGTTGAAACTTGGTCGACCTGAAAAAACAATATACGTGCTCAATAAATGAGAGAATTCTGCAAGTACAGACTGACAACTGGGATGCAGCACGGATATTGTTTTTTCATCGTGATAATAAGTGCATGCACTTGTTTCGAAAAAATTGGAGAACTGGGAATTCGAACGGCGGGTGCTTATGCTACCCATCAAATAAAAATCAGGTGCCTGACAATTCGTTTCAAAACAAATGATTCAGCTTTATATCCACGTCGACCCTCGGCATGATGGTTGGAAGCAAAGGCAAGTTCATACCAAAAGATCGTTAACAACAATACCAACTTGCGGACGACAAGGTAGTACAACTACCAATACCAAACTAACTTATAATCTTTTTACTCCTGGCCCTAGTGTTCGTCTGGTAGAAAATCTTGCAGAGGACCAGCTCCCGCTCCTTCTCTTGCTCCAGGTCCCCGAGGTGGTACTGGTGCATCACCTAGTTGGTCCTCTGTTGGTCGAAATTCTTGTTGGTGTGCAGCACCAGAACCTTTTTTGCTGCCCGTCTGCCGGCCATTGACCATCACCGGCAAGGTATTGCCGGTCTTGTGCCACATCGCGTGCATGCCGCACTCCGATTGTATCTTGCGACGCGTCCACGCGCCCCTTTTGAACGCCCTAGAATTGCGCTAGAAGAAATGCTTCCTTAGGCCACTCCGTGTGATACCTGCAGTATTGTGGAATACAGGTTTTAGTGTACCTAGTTGGCATTTTCATAACATCTTTGGCATGTTGCAGTCACTTGTTTCACTTTTTATTAACTATCAAATTGTAATTGCTTCACCAGGTCTGCGTCCAAAAAGAAAAATAGAGCTATAAACAAAGGAATATGTTTGTGCAAGTAGACGGCCGATCGGTGTCTTACCTGGAAGTTTCTCAGGTTGGGTGTAACATATGTCGTGCTCGCTGTCGATGGTTGGTATGAACAAATCGATGAGAGACTGAAATCTCACGCTGTCAGCACTCACTTTGGCCTCAAGGTGCTCGATCAGCTCCTGATCCGTGGGATCGAACTTGACGCCAGCCGGCAGCACGGGCCAATCCATCTTCGACTTGCATCGGTAATTCAAGTTATATGGTACTCAATGTATGATCAATCGACTGTTTTAAGTGAATGATGAAAGATTTCGACAAATAAGTGGTACTCCAAATCTGAAGTCCAGAATACCCGAACACGCCGCCGAGATTCTTGTGTCACCTCACGCGCAGCGTGTTGTCACGTCAATTCAATGTGTGGACATGATGAATAATTTGACCGACGTGTACTAGTACTACTACTGTACTACTTACTAGTCGTATTTAGTGTCACAATTTATACATAGGTTTAACTAAAAAGTACGCACTTGAAGCCTAACTGATATATATATGGCTTTTGCACAACATCTGCATCATCATTATCAGTACATCCTACGCAGGTGAGTTAGGATGCACTTGATCCCAGGAAGGTATCTATCCTTCAAACCAGAGCAGTGCTTCAAACTAACAACAATACATAATATCCAACAAAAGAGGGTCGTGCTACAGTAGCTGAATACATGGCTCAGTCTAGATATCAGCATGAATCAAGTTGTGCATATTTGTTGTTGGCATGAACCACATTGTCGCATGTCAGGTTTGCAAAAGCCATCCATCACATGGAAGCTTGATGCCTTTCACACACTGAAGATTATCTGGCACCAAGCTGTGTCGACGAATCTCTGGATATGATGATTCATGAAACCCATGGTATGATGTGTAAACACAACCCCCCCTCGCAAATGGAAGTTGCATAGCACAGTAATCATCGCCGGTGATATGATCGATGATTGGTTGGATGATCGGGTAATTGAGCCCGAGGAACAAGTAGTGGTTGCCGAGGCTGTAAACCCGCCTCCAGTTGAATACGCCTGGCCCAACGGAGCTGGGATCTTTCTCGAACACGAAGCAACCATAGCCATCAATGTCACGAATGCCCCACGCATTGTACTGCATGTGGTTTGATGTAATGGTTTGGTCAATTTGGTACGTGCGAATGAGCATCAAATGACCACCGTCAGCTGAACGAGCGATAAATCACCACCCATCGGCTGGTATGATTCCAGGTCCTGGAATCATGAAGGCTAGTGCATTTGCGTCTGCTGCAACAATTCAAATTGGAGACCAAAAGGACAAAAATAAACAACCATGTTCAGAGTATGTGTGGAATTAAGATTATTATAACAGTGACACATATCATAGACAGGGAATTGCAATGCCGTGGTCATAATCATACCCCAAGTTAAAAAAATAAGCCAATGGCTTTCATATTCTAGCAATATGTTATGGTTCAAACATCATGTAACAATGAGAGGAAAACAGCTATGACAATGCCTACTCATATTCTACCATAGCACTTACTACTACTGTTCTCATATCAACTGTAAGTAATAACATGCATTGTTATAAAAATCTTGTAAACGAGAGTAACATATAGCAATCATGATGTTATGCTCATAATATGTATTCTAAGAATCATTAGATGCCAATTGTTCTAATATCAACTCTAACAATAACATGTGTGGTCATAAAAATCTAGGAAATGAGAGGAACATATAGCAATGATGTGGTTATAGACATGCTATGCATTCTAAATTTGTAACAAATGAACAGGCAGTCATATTCATAAGGTAAAGATGAGATGAGATAGAACAATTACACGACGATAGATTCCACCAATATAGGTAGCCAATCTGTGCGTCGACCGCGTAAACGATGCCATCGTGCACTATAGCATCAGACAGAAATGTTTCCTCAACAGGATTGATGATGAGCCATAACCATGTACGGCGACCGGATTCCAGATAGACTAATCCCTAGTTGAACAAGGCAATGATCTTGTAATCCATGTAGTCTTCTGATGGTGTGGGCACTTCGCAGATTACAACTTTCTGCAAACAGAGGCCGAGCCAAAAGCTTGACGCGTCTCATGCGTAGTAGGCAGGAGTGTCCGGCGGGCCGCGAAGCTCGATGGCAGCGGTATCCAATGATGGAAGGGTGATCTCTCGCTGGGTGTAGATATCCACGAGACGCCACGGACTACCGGTGTGGTGGATGAGGACGATCCAGTTGGCCTTCATGCCCGCCCAGTAGTGGCCACGCATGAAGGACAGGTGGACGGGTAGTGGTAGCATGTCGAGGGGCACCACGACAACCTCTGTAGGATCGTCAAGTCGATGTCTGGGCCACCTGCGAGGATCGGGCATCAGCAAGCAGGGTGTCTTGAAAAGAGCCGGCCAGTTGCAGACGAGTAGACGGTACAAAGACACCAAGCATGCGGCCAGACGGACGGTGCTGAGTAGGTCCATACGACTGCAGATCTGCTCCAAGAGAACATTGAGGAGGGAATTCCAATCGGGGCTCTGCGTGTCAGTCGGTTCTGCCATTGGGGTTTTCGGTGCCTGCGAGCTAGCGGGGAAGTGGATTTGGGCAGGCGAGCGAAGAAGCTTCTCCTCATGTGGCCGAGAAGTGAGCGGGGGGATATGGTACGCGCGAGCTACCAAGGAAGATGGCGCGGGCGGCCGAGCAGTGAGCGGGGGTAAATGGTTGTGTAGCCGACGATGGGGAAGATAGGAGGAAGAAGAGTGGAAGACGGGGAAGAAAGTGCATTCAATCTCAATTCTACTACTCCCTCCGTCTAGGTGTGTAAGTCACCTTACGAAAACCAAATAATCCCAAAACACTTAGGCACCGTACATTAACTCCCTTCTCGTTTTTTGTTTTGTGGCATATCAACCAATAAGATATGTGGGCTGTGCATGCTTTCAATGACTTCAGACTACCAAACATAACTGACTGATTTAGTAACACCAACACGCTGGTTCAGCTTATTAATTATGTGTCCCATCTGCTGCAGTGTGTATTGTCACTTCACTGCGAAGACTAGTTGAATAGTTCTCTCTGACCGAGATGGGGAATAAATGGATCGCGAGGACTTTCTTTCTACAGTATCCCTATGCCTCTACGCTCACTTCACTCATTTGCTCCGTACCTAGTCACTTGTTGAAATCTATAGCCAAATGGACATGTCAATGGGAGGGAGTAAGCCCCATGCATGCATGCATGCATGCAACATGCAACACCCACACGTACACATGGACGCACACAACACTCACGCACCCATGCGGCACACGGCACACGACGCAACACACACGCTCACGCTCAAGTGCTCAACCTACTCCCTATGTCCGTGAGAGACTGTACATTTAGAGATTTACACATTGACCAGGGCATAATTAACGCCCAAAAGTAGCAGACTTATGTGTGCATGCGACCATTGAGATAAGAAGATTAAATAAAGGCCGTTGCATGCTGTAATTAAGGATAGACATGTAGCCTATACCTACAGCACAAGTTGGTGCATTAGTCCATCAATATCGATTTAGATTAAAGGCTAAACACATTGGAAGTGTAGATGTACATCATGTAGTACTCTCTTTGTTGGAAGACCGAGGGAGGACACGTGCATGCACTCACATACACAGCCAGGGTGGTTCGCGCGCAAGGGTTGGACTCGTGTCGCGCTTGCGTAAAGTTTTGTTTAACTGATTTCTTTGCTCTGCCAACTGACAGGTGGGACCAAGAAACCAGGTGACAATTTAACCAGTCAACAAAGTGCCACGTCGACTATGTGGCCGATCAGTAGGGTGCAATACGGTGCTCTACGATGAGCTAGTGATTGCATAATCGCCGCAAAACTATATATAGTGACCGTAAAGAGCATAATGTTACATATGTTGACCGCCAGTGTATTTTTCTCGTTTCAAATTAATCCATATTAATCGGAAAGGACGCAGTATGGACTATTACTACCAGTACTAGTACTGCTTTGATGTGTCCCGTCAACTCGCCAAACGAGGAGAAGCTTGCTTACTACGCCTCTCCCTCGCCCTCGCCTTCGCGGTGGACGTGCAGCAGTTCAATCGGTGTGAGATTGCCAGAAGAATAGTGTACTGTAGTATCATCATTGTTGGACCTTCCGAAGAGGCGAAGAGCCAACTGCAAGGTTCACGCGAGTACGAACTGTTGAACCTCCCGAAGAGGCAAAGGCCCTGTTTGGATACTCTAACATAGTTAGAGTTAGAGTTATTTTCTAACCCACTCTAACCCAAATAAGCACCTCTCCACCAGTATAGTTGGGTTAGATGAAACTAACCCACTCTAACCCTCCCTGTTTTGATACTTTTGGGTTATTTTAGCCTCCAACTAAGCCAAACTAGCTCTGACCCCATGATCCAAACAGGGCCAAAGAGCCAAGCGCAAGGTTTTATAGGAGTTGTCGTCCTAGTAGGAGTGTACTAGTACAACTATAGCGAACGATGCTACTGTATGATGCCGCCACGTCACGTGTATCCAAAGTTGTGCCACCTTTTTTCTCAAAGAGCGTGTTGGAGCCCGTGCAACAACCACACAAGTTGCACGCACACATAACACATTTACTAGTAATAAATTCTAAAGGACAAATGCCAGTATGCCACACAAGTTCATCTCCAACTCATGTGATAAATTTGTGCACGACTAGTCTACATATATTCATAGCGCTACCGTTCACAATTACCGTACTCCACTTACACATTATAGATGGCCTACATGTCCTCCTCCAGGTTCCAGTCCCAGGTGTTCTTCATGGATCGCACGATCCATAGCGGTGGGAAACGGGAATCATTGTCGTAGCTTTCTAGTCCGGTTCCACATGATGGAGACTCATCCAAGCTGAAGCGGCATAAATCAGGGATAGCGTGTCCCAGCATGTCGTTCATCCGGCAGTGCGCACTAAAGACACAACCATGCTTCATGAACGGCAGGCCTTCCGTGTCGTGCACGGAAGGTAGCATCCGCTTCACAATGGGGTAGCTATCCCCGATGAAAAGCAAGTACTGTCCAAGAGTGTTCGTCGGCACCCACGTAGCATCATGGGGGTCGAACTCGGCGCCGTTCATCTGGTACACAAGGCATCCCAGATCTGGACACAGGGTGACGTACATAGTCAAGGTCCATGCATAATAATGTTGTGCTCAAATGTGGTGGTCAGTAATACCGTGCAGCAAATAGTACTACTCCAGTATAGAGGAAGTAAAATAATCGGCTTATTATATATATCCACTCTTGGCTACATGGATGAGATAGTAAGACATGGAAAACAAAAATGGTGGCAGCTAGTGGGTTGAAGTCTTCAAGGGCCTAGCTAGCTATACGCGTCCTCCAAGGTAAAAAGTACTCCTACTAGTACTACAAAGTATACTACTAGTACAACAATGAAAGAGAAGGCAAGAGGGTTAAAAAATGGAATACCTGGGTATATGGTGACGGTTCGATCGTGGTAGATTATGTGACCATGTTGCACATCAGTGGTACCATGGGTAACGACTGCTAAGATAGTTGACCCCAATATGCCAAAGTCAGCTACAAGGTTCCAGGTTAGACCGAATCGCGGATGCAAATGCACATCCAGGATCGGCGATCTTATTTTGATCGGGGGATGACAGGTCCCTGCAAAATGATGGAGTACCATTAGGGATGCAAATGATGGTTTGTGCATTCCGTTTGTAATCTCCCGTACTGTAGGATGTCAACCAGATGAAACAAGTCCCCTGGCTTGTCACCGTGAAGATGCGGCCTAGATGGCGCACGACGTCTTCGAACGTGTAGGGGTACAAATCTGCCACTGCCAACATGCGCCAGCCTCTGCCGTTACTGCCTCCTGCATTGATGGCAATCCTTATGTCGAACACCGCGATGAGATAGTAATCTTTGTAGCCGTGTCGCATTGTCGGCGGGTCCGCAATTGCTATCTTCTTCAATCTCATGTAGGCATCATCATACGTATTCTTGCCCAGCCAGTCCGGAAGGCCGATCCCAATGGTGGAGAAGGGGTCTACCGGAACGGCCGCACTGATGTGGATGTTGCGCAAAATGATGGTGGTATCCGGCCGGAGGTATGCAAGCCAATCTTCGTTGGCACCGACACAGACCTATATATAAGACGCTAGGCAGCAGAGAAATTACGGGATGGAAATGGAATAACTATGTACTACATGATCAAACTCCATTACTGACCTGCTCATCGGAAAAAATCCGACTACCTCTCAACGTCGGCAACTCTAGCGGAGTCAATGTGCAACCATGGCCAAGGAGCGGTGGACTGTTTGAAGGATTGTCCCATAGAAGAACCTTCTCCTCGAGGATGCATGGAAGACCAACAAGCAAGGCCTGTTTAAGCAGCATCTTGAAAAAGTTGGTGCAGGAAGCACCGAGTCTTGCGGCGGTGAGGACGTCGGAGCGGCATGCAATTTCTCCCACAGGATCGTCGTCCAAGGTCTCCCAGCCCCGACGAGGAGGAGAACCGCCTGGCGAATCCATGGGAGCAGCGACGAACTGCCTTCTCTTCGCAGGAAGGGGAACTGGCGAGGAGGAGATAAGAGCGTAGTAACCGCAGGGCCTCGTCCCTTCCAACTGTAGATCGTTCCTCAGCGAAGGGGTGAGGCTATTATTTACTACTAGTACTCCCTCCGATTCTTTTTACTCTGCGCATAAGAGCAGACCCGGATACCAAGGCAGGGGCTCGCTGCATGCTTTCTGGACGGACATACCCCTGGCGCATGGATGGGAGGAGTTAGCAGTGATAAATGCCCCCATGCAGCCCATTGGCTGTCCGCCCGTGTTCTCCTCTCTCTGCATGCTGCATGGATGTCTCCCTCTCTCTCTCACATGACTGCATGTGGTGGCGCTGGCCTATGAGAAGCTCACGTGGAGATAGCAATCTTCTCTCCAGAAGTGATTTTTTTGAAAGAAAGGGATTATGGAACGTTATGGGATTGCATTATACTATAAATAATAGCACTAGTAAGAAATTTTTGGCACTAGGTAGTAGTTTTTGGCGTGGATTAAGAAATTTTGGGTATGTTTTTGCCATTTTTTGTACACACCAACTAGTGTCAAAAACGTCTTACATTATGTGATGGAGGAGTACGTACTCGTACTGTAGCAGTACTAGTACTACTTTTCTCAACTAGTAGTGCGATGTACTGTACTTCTAGTCTAGTCTAGTATAGTGCACCATTTTGAACTCTTGAATCTCAGGGCCAAGGAGCTACAGTTGGAAGTGGAGGGTACTACTGTTCTCTAGAACCATCGTTGTACTATCAATGCAGGGGAAGTACACCTGCGTAGTGTCCTAGTGGGTACTCTCGGTGCTCTATTCAGCCGCTCCTCTCACGTAGCTGGCCTACTCAGGCGCTCCTCTCACGCACACACTAGCAGCCTGTTTATCAGCGACGGTTACTGCGGGGGCAGAACATTTGAGTTATTTGATACAGCGAGACTAGGCTTTTCGCTTCCATTTGTGGAGGTGTAATGGATCTTGTCGAACTTTGTTAGTAGTTCCTTCTTTATGAATGAGATGAAGCAAAGCTTTTGCCTCCGTTTCAAAAAAAACACGGCAAGAGGAATTTCTTTTATAGTAGAGCCGATAATGGAGTGAAGTCCATGCATGCAATGCCACAAGCTACAGAGTAGTAGTAGAGCACTTTATGTACAGAGCCATATTGCACAGTTCCCAATGCCCCGCCAGGCTTTTCCGGCTCCTCGGGCTTAATTGGGAGGCGCTAGTTTAAATATGCTACTAGCTGGAAGCTGCAAGCGAGGTGCGGCTAGGGCGAGCACGCGAGCCACTGGATGCTGGGAAGGAAAACCCGTTCACGTGGCTAGGCTATCCAGTGCACCCAGATTGTGGGGCCGCACGTCCGTTTGACATCAAAACTCAAATTACCCGTGTAAAATATTGGCTCACAGCGAAGTGTAGTAGTACTATTTTTTTGAAAGGCCGCTGTGCGTTCGGCCGGGATCGAACCCACAAAACGAGGTATACACTCCCGCGACCACTAGTAGTACTCGTTGGAGTACAACGCAACCTAGAATCGCCTTTTGTCGCTAGTAGTACGTACATTGTTCCTTACAAGAAACCCCTAAGAGCATGGATAATAGTATAGCCAGCTGCTGGCTATAAGCCAGTGCCATGTCATCTACAACCCATCTTATAGCCAACATGTAGTAGTAGTTTATTTCTTATATCCCGCTGACTCAGCTCTATTGTACTTCCTCTAATAATGCAAGAAATCACTAAAATGCCAAGAAACTACTACCACTTGCATACGTGGCAGACTTAAGATAAGACTACCTTATCAACCATTGTACATGCTCTTACCAACAAAAATCCTCGAGTGACCTCCTACCTCCGGCCCGTCCACCTAGTCATCCTCGGCCATGGGACGCAGCTACCGCCGCCGGCAGAAGGCGAGGTCAAAACCACCGGCGGTGCGGAGCCCATGTTGTGGCAGCCCGGATGCCATCTCCGTCCGGTGCTCGTGGCCGCTAGCTAGCCAAGATAGCTCTGTCCAGCTGCTTGTCTGCAATGTTTGCTAGCTAGATTGGCAAGGCAGCGCGGCGGCTTGCTCGCGCACGCCATGCTAAGGCCAGCCATCTGGCTCGAGCGAAGGCCAGCTTGGCGGCTTGCTCGCTCGTGAGTCACGCTCGGGCCAGCCTGCCAACCCGTGTGGAGGACAGCGCGGCGTCCGGCCCGTTCGGCGGAGCGGCGGCCAACTCGCTCATCACCGGCGCCACCGACGAACACGCATCAGTACTGTTTGAAGTAATGTTTAGGAAAAATAACGATTTGAGGGGGAATAACAGGATAGAAGGTCAGATGTGGGTCCCTCGTGTCAATGGTCAAACAAAATGTGTTGGTTTAAGCTGCCTCGTCAGCACGGACATCTGGGCCAACCCTATCATAAATGGGTTTAAACGAACCTAATCGGTAGGAGTACTAGGTAGTTTTTGGCATGGATTAAGAAATTTTGGGTATGTTTTTGCTATTTTTTGTACAATAGATTCCTCCTAGGGCTGGTTGAAAGTGGTAGTTTTTTGTTAAATACTCTGCATATTGTAAGTAGGAGTGAAAGTTAAGCTTTGGAAGCCAATAAGCAAGGCTAGTTACATAGTGCATATGTGTACATGATTGAAAGTAAATATCAACCATGAGTGACTAATATCTTGATGGAAATCTCGAATCTATGGAATACTAGGAAAAGAAATGCATGGTTGGAAATACTAGCAATGTTCATGTCCGTTGCAACGAATCATAATTAGAATAATACTCATTCACAAACTTGGTACAAAACACTCTAATTTTGATATACATATGTCACTAGAGATTTATTATGTTTCAATTGGAATATATTCCTTGGGCTGTTTTGGTGAGGTCAGGGAGGGATGTGGTTGGTTTTAAGATACTAATTATGGGTTTTTCTGCAAATTGGTAGACAAGTGGGATGTTGGTGAGAAAAGGCAACAACTTACCACACAATCGTTAGATGTAGATCTAATGGTCAGAAACGACAGATGGCAGACACACCAGCATCACCAACTTAGTCTTTTGTAGGAGTAGTAGCAAGATCCGTGCATTGCACGGAACATCAAGATGCATTTTTTTATAAAACACTTGTTGTGATTGACCCTTGCGGGAGTAATCCCATGTGTAAAAACTAATGATATCTCGAGAAATATGAGATAAGGTGAAGAGGAGTGGGGTGTGGTGGTGGTTGGTGGTCGAACTGAGCGGAGGCATGGGGATTGACGACGCCAGCAGCGGCCACCAGGCCAGTTTGTTCGAGAGGCTTCCTTTCTTAATTGCTCAACAATGAGGTTTGTTGGAGATAAGGATGAACGAGGGAAGGCCATGTCTGCAAATGTGGAGAGGGGTGCAGGTATCTTTTAGTTTAATTTCCATCCGTCAGATATAGATCAGACAGTCTATATTGCAAGATGGCACACATACCATCATTACCAACTCGGTTTTTTATAAGAGAAGAAATATAAGTATGGAGATACAAACATATTATCGATACTTGCTTCCGTAAACTAGCATCTACATTCTATTCAACGCCTCAGCATGTGGGCCCTTAGCACAATGACTTCTCGACTGTGTAAAACGAAGATTTTCCCGTCGCCAACAAGGAGGGGGTGACGGCGACGCGCTTTTTGGCTTGCTCTAGTCCTTGTAGTCATACTAGGTGGTCTAAGCACATGTAGATTTATTCTTTTTCATGTCTCGTGTTCGCCGTACTGCCCCGACTGTTCATGAATAGATGGTAAGTTATTCATGGGGAAACCCTTGTTGAGCGTGTTTGCGAGAGAGATAGTGTGCGTGTGTGATATGTTAGAGAGTGAGGCAATGATAACAGATTCTTTGTGTCTATGCGTGTGGAGGATAGAGAGAGACATGTACATGGGGCTTTGTGTTGTGTAACATGGAGACACATATACATAATTGGAGAGTGAGTGTGTGAGATACACATGCAGACATGAGGAGAGATGAGGACCCAAGTAAATGGGTGTTTGTGCGTGTCTGTGTGTGTTTGTGCACGCGTTTGTGTGTAAGAGGGAGACAGTGTATGTGGAGTAGAGAGACCATTGATGATGTAAACCTAGTATAAGGGAAGGGGGAATGGTGTGACATGTGTAGTAGCGAGATAGCACGGGTGCGGGCGGGGGGAGCAGACTATTTGGAAGAGACATCGAGTGTGTGTGGGGGAGAGGGGTGTGAGAGCGAGAGAAAGAGTCCATAAATGGCGTATAGATAGGGAGACAATGTTGATGTTGTCCGAAATTGGCCAATGAACGGAGACGCAAGGGAAGCGAGTCATCGTGTGTGTGATAGGGACTTCATGAGAGAGCTAGAATAGATGGTGTAGAGAACAATGTGCGAAATCGAGAACGATTATACATTAGGGAGCTATGCAAAGAGTCACGACATATATGTATACAGGGAAGGAGCTGGGGCGGGTCCGCATGTGGGAGAGATAGAAAGAGGAGAGTGGTGCACAAGGAGACAAAGTGTGCTTGTTTGCAGTGGGGGTGGTGTGTGAGGTGAGTGCGCGAGAACCACATAACTAGGGAGATAGACGTTTGGGGGCGACGTTTTGTGTCTATGGGAAATATACACTCTACATAGTGCGTGTGCTTGGGTAAGAGAGATAGCGGGAGACCTAGAGAGTGAGGGAAGAGATGTGTGCATGCCCGAGAGACAATGTGATAGAGACCTATGTTGGGGTCCGGACTTTACAAGAGAGAGGGGTGTTAATGTGCTCGTGTGTTGGTGTTTGGGGGAGAGAACGACTTCTGTGTGTGTGTGTGGTGGTGGGGGGGTTGACTTCAGATAAAGAGTGAGGTGTCTATATTTGAGGGACTTTAGCGTAATTGAGATATTGTGCACTCATGGTTGATCAATTTGTTTCACAGTTTGTACTATGAGATAACGATACTTCTGAACATGCGTGATATACCTTGATGTACCGGAATTACAAACCTAAGATTGGAATTTTGGAATTCGACTCCATCATTAGCTTTTGTAATTCATTTAAACGGAGGTACATTTTTTAAGCCGGGATTTCGTGATTTCAAATTCATATATCAAACCTAGAGATATATACATACGGGCATGGTCAAACTTTATAATCATCCACTTTATTCATACACATACACATTTTTGCTTTTGTCATCATATTTAGGATAAACACATTTGAAATTTCATTTGAATTGGACCGTATGATGGTATTTGCTTGTAGTAGCTCAATGATCCATATTTGAATTGAATGGACAATCTAAGTTTCGAGTTGGAGACATTGATTTTCAAAACTTGCACATTTTTTTGCATGCAAAACAAACAAATTGCCAGCCATGATATCATAGTCGTCCATATGAGAGCAGAATACTTATAATTTTAGGCGCCAAAAGCTTTCAAACTTCCCGCTCACATTGAAATATCAAGCGCCCGAAAGTTTAGCCCTGCGATATTCCTGTTTTACCCCTGCCACATGAACAGAAAAGGGCTGCTTTGGTAACTCCATTGTTTTCCCCTCTTTGCCCCAAACATTCTTCCCAGAGCCCCTCCCCTTCCCCTCCGCGATCCCCCCAACCACAGCAAGCCGCCGAATCTAGTCCTCCGCCGCAGCGGTGGACCTCACACCCCGCTGGATCTACCACTTCACCGGAGCCGCTTCAGCGACTGGCTTGTCCACCGCTCCAGATCTCCTTGACCGCCATCATGGTCCACCACACCGGATCTGCTTAATCGGCACCCTCGTCCACCACAGCGTAGGCCCTTCACTGACTCCCTCGTCCGCCCCTTCGCTGGCCCTTCATACAAGCCCTTATCCGCCACAACAGATCCGCCTCACCAAAAGCATTGTACAACGCACCCGCCGAAGCCTTCGTCCAATGCATCGGACACACTCCACGGACGCCATATTCAACTCCACTGGCCCTGCTTTACCGACGCCGCAGCCTCATCAGGTTATTTCGATTTGTACTCCTTCGGTTTTTCTCTTTATCGTGAAACTGTTCACTTACCACAGCTGAGCTTTCTTGTATGTCGACAGGAGCCGCAACCGTAGTGCCGGAGCCGCTTCAGTGATGGCGACAGTCGGCCCAAACTCAACCGCAACACGAGGAGCATCGACGATCCTTAGCTATCAAGTATGACAACGATACCCATACGCCGCCGAGAATCAGGTACTATTATCCAACGGCCAGCGCCTACATTCACTTTCCTAGCATAAGAACCGCACCTTTGAATTTCTTCAGGGCATCATTCGGTTTTTCATGAGACGCGTTATTCTGCTTACACCTGTAGGGCCATAGTTCTGGCAGTGAACATGTTACATGTGCTAAATTACATACCAGCGCACATATAGTTAATATGCTTTAGTTTTGTTCTGATGCCACCTGTTGGTTCCATCAGACTGCTTAATGTTCTCTATGCTTAATTACACATCAGCAAACTAGCATGTGGTTCCGCTACTTTTTGTTCGTTTTACCCTACATTTTCTGATGCTAGCTATTACATCACTGCTCCGAGCCTCTGTTCATTACTTGTTTGTGTGTTCTTGATCTTCCCAAGTTACATGACTAATTTGATGCTTCTATTAATTATGGAGCTGCCAACCCCATCAAGCAAAATATTTGTTGTTTTGGGGCTGGCACCTTGAACAAGCATAAAAATAGAGGGAAGCAGATATACTCCCTTCGATTCTATTTACTCTGCGCATAACTCTTGACCCGCATACCAAGGAGGGCACTGGTTTAATTTTTCTGGACTAATTTGCCAATTAATTAGGGCAGAGGCGGATGGGGCGGGGCACAAAAGGAAACCAATGCTAGGAATCGGCAACGCGCAGACTAATACGAGAAAACTGAGAAAAAGTTATACGCAAAGTAAAAAGAATCGGAGGGAGTATTGTCGTGTATGCACACACCCTTCTTTCATTAGTTTAGATGAACCATTGATGATCAATTCAGACCAGTGCATGCGATTAAAATTACTTTTACCTAAATAGATGGTGCAGAATAAACTACAACAACTAGATTTGGAACCACGGGATGCTGACGATATCTTCAAAGAACATTGCAACAGCAGCTAGGCTTCACAGCAACATATGGTAAGCCACTGTGTTTAGTACATGTGAAATGTAATGCGAGTGGGCTGCTTTCTTGGCTTGTGCCCTCAACGTGTAATCCTAATCCTACCGAATTACAAATAGTTCAGTTGTCTGCTTTGCTGTATTGCTTGATTCGAATGCTTATTTCTTGTTACGCTATACCTAAGTTGGCCAATATGTCAGCAGTGCCTACTGTACTATCGTAAAAAAATGCATGCCTATTTCATTTGAGTCCTTAACTTTTCCTCTCAACTTCATCACAAGACAGTCTTCATAGTTTATATGAGGCCACACTATTAAGTGCTTTCTCAGATTATTTCAACTACTTAGATGCCTTGGCAACTTAAGTATAGTGGTTGTACACTCCCTTTCAACTAGGGATGTCAACTGGGTCCGGTTTAATCCCGATTAAAGCCCACTAGTGGTATGATAGTTCAAAAGAGTTTTTGTTTTTTTGAGGAAAATTAACTAGGCAGGTAGCAAAAACTAACTAGATGGGACTGGCGGATTTCGTTTATTTGCCACTTACATCCCTAGTTTCATCTTACCATTTTAATTTCTTTTCGGCTGATGCTGCTTCGAACCATTTAAATATAGTTTTCCTTGCTCGGCAATAATTCGTCCGTCGATTACCATGTAAGCTTACTGCCTGGATCATACAATAACTATCTCTTACTGATGTCCAGCGAAACCTTTTAGGATGCCGTTCACACAAGGACACAATGTACAACCCCAGAATCTATTTGTGGAAGCAGTGCGCCATCCATGTTACCATATGGTAGCAGTCCAGAGGAAACACCGTCGGAGAGCAGTGTGAGCACAGATATTATAGTGCTTGAGGCTCTACTAGAGGCAGAAAGAGATGGTGTGGCTGCCATGAATTAGGTAATATTTATCTTGAGGCTGGAAATTACGGAATTAGCGGCACGCATTATGCAAGCAACCCAAGAATTGGAGGAAGTAAGAATGTTGCATTTGAAGACGGAGGAGGTCCTGCTGTTTCTGCTATCTGAAGCCCAAGATAATCCCGGTTCTCCTTTAGATACCAGTTCAAAATTTTATTACATTGTTGTACTTGCATGTTGTGTCATGTCTCTGAATGGATTATGTTGCAAGACCCCTATGTTGTCCATGTGTTGTAATGATCCAAATTTTTTAGGCGAGGTAATCCTCAGAACTTGTATGATTGATATAAGGTGAACTGTTTGTCGTGTGAGCATATTGTATTGGATGAAATAACTGTTTGACTCAGAGTGTATCGAACCTACTGAATTCGAAGATCACGGCATTTCAAAATCATAATCATATATAAAGGTGGAATAAATCTTTCTTGTGGTTTTGAAGAAATAAATAACAAAACGTATAATTATTTGTGGATATTCGTAATCGAATACAAATTGGATTTGAATTTAGTTTGCCAGGTCCTGAGGAAAACGTGAATGCTAATTCTCCCAAGTTTTGAATGAAGCGGCTAAACACCCACTATAATTTGTGGGCTGCTCGAAGCAAGTGTTTGCGAGATGGAAATTACTGTCTACCCCTGACACTTGACATCCTTATCGACAGGATTTACACTGCTGTCGATAGGGGTAGACTAGTAACTTCAATCAGACGTGACACGACGGCCTCTGAGCCCATTCAGACACGGTGGGCGCCAAACGTAGGCGGCAAACACATTCGATTCAAGCTCGTCCGAAAGACATGTGTCTCTTCCTCCATTTCCCCATTCATACACGGTGGGCGGCAAAACAAACTCTCCTCGTCCGAAATCGATGTCGGCTTATATTTTAAATAGGGGCAGATGTGTAACTTCCATCAGACGTGAGACAACCGCCCTACCTGTCAGCCCCATTCATACATCGTGGGCGCCAACTGTGGGCAGCAAAACACCCTCTCCTCGCCCGAAATCGATGTAGGCTAATATTTTAAATAGGGGCAGATGTGTAACTTCCATCAGACGTGACACAACCACCCTACCTGTCAGCCCCGTTCATACACCATGGGCGCCAACCGTGGGTGGCAAAACACCCTCTCCTCACCCGAAATAGTTACCGGCAAATATTTGGGAGATGCGAGATTACCGTCCTATCCCCAACCGACGCGATGTCCGAAATTTTAAACGGGGGATAAGTTCGTAACTTTCCCCCATTTCAGAGAAGCGCGTCCCAAAGTTTGAGATCCCCCTCCCCTCCATTTCCCCATTCATACATCGTCGGTGGCACGACAACCTCCGCACTGCGGCCAGCCTCCTCCGTCCGCCACCCCATCCTCCACCTTGCCGGAGCCGCTACCCCTACCCCGTCGTTCACTGCAAGAGATGGACGTCTCTCATCCACGGCGCTGGACCAGCATCCTTTCATCGCCTCCTCTCGCTTCATCGGCGCCGTCGTCCACCTTGCCGTTGCCGCTCCTACGACCGCCTCGTCCACGGAAACAGGATATATCCCCCGACCCGGCCGTCTGCTGTCTAAAGTCTTCTTCCCCGCCGCCGACAGCCATCGCAGCCGCAGCACCCTCAACGTATCAGCATAGGCCTACACGGCGTCACAAGAGAGGTGGTACTCTTTCATATGTGCTTAAGTTATTGATCTCACCCGGAAAATAGATCGTAATTTGTTTACTGTACTTTTCTTGTCCGTACCAAATCGTAGTGGCTAGTTGAAAGCAAACATTGGTTACAAAGTAGCTTTGTCCGGTTTGCACCTTTAGATCTGCCATGGCACGGGCACTATACTCGTAAAGCTTATGGTTTCCCCCCTTTATATTCACTACTATCATCGTAGGTGCTTCGTGTCATGCTAGCACTGCTCCTCAAGACCTCAACCCAAAGCTTACTTTTGAAATACGAATCTGATATGATGCTCATATCACTAAAACAGAGAATGTTTAATTGGTCACCTAATGTTCCTATATTCGTTTCGAAAAGCATGTGCGCCACCCACTGGTCCAACTAGTTCCACTTTCCTGATTTTTCTCTTGATGCTTAGGGTTTTCCCCTTTTATCTACTCTACTATGATCTGCGTAGGTGCTTTCTATCGTACTAGCATTACTCCACCCTTCAAGCTAAACAACACAACACTCAGAATTCAAAAGCTTAGTTGTTCAAATATGATTGTGATATGATACTGATATTAGTTAACCGACACATTTAATTGGTTAGCTAAAGGTCCCACTTGAGTTTCCAAATGCATGTCGCTACATATAGAGAGACATCATAATTGCATTTCTTTGTCACTTGTTGACCGTACTTTCTTGTCCATGCCAAATCTTAGTTTTTATTTCAAAGCAAACATCGGTTGCTAACTACCCTTTGCGCGGTTTACAGTTTTAGATCTGCTATCCCACTGCCACGGTCAACACTGTACTCATCATGCTTATGTTTTCCCCATTTTATGATGACCACAATCAGCCTACGTGGTTCGTGTCGTAATAGCACTGCTCCACCCATCGAGCTAAACAAGCTTAGCTGTACAAATTCATATATGATATTATTGCTGATATTAGTAAAACTGAGAGATGTTTAATTGGTTAGCTAAATGTTCGTACTTTAGTTTCGAAATGCATGTGAGCCACATATGGAGAGACAGGAAAGAATAGTATGTCTCTGTGCGCTCTGGTTCATCATGGGTGGCCAACCGACATTGTATTAAAAGACTTGTAATATCTTCAATCTGCTTGCTCTTCTGCTCTTCTTTAAGATGATACTCTTCTCTTGTGGTCGACTGGTCAGGTCGAGTTGTTCTCCCTTAGTATATTTTGAATCTGTCAGGTCAGGTCGACTTGTTCTTCTTTACTATATGTTGAAGTTATCATCTACGAAGTGTCATCACTTCTGGAGCTCTCATATTTTGAGTAGTAGGCCACATTATATTAATGCACACAACAAATTACAGCATGCATGGAATCTTTGAAAAGAATTGCAGAGATAGCACAAAGGGGTTTACAGGGAGGAAGTATTGGATTAGAATCACTTCTGCATTACAAAGAAAATCTCACTTGTTTTTATGTTTTCATGCATGTCAGATATTGAACATTATAAGAATGAATAAGAGAATGGGCGCACGAGAGGAATATTGTGGAATGATCCACTGCCTAGCAAACTTGGCATGGTGGAGGATGGCCTATCTTATTCACCCATCAAGGTGCTTGCTCTAACTTTGCAAAGTTGTATTGGTCGCACATATTTTGCTTCTGACCTCTTGCATTACTTCTACTTTGTTACACCATCTGCTTAGTTTAAGCATCATATATGAGTATATGCCATACCTATCCATTTTCTGTACCTATTCCATGTGTCGTCACACTATGTTTTTCCAGTCAAATGTTGTTCTTTCGTAATAGGTGTCCAAAAGGAAGAGGGTGAGTGCAGGTCATCAAGGAGTACAAACTAGGTATTTGAAAAAGGTAGTGATACCTGTTAAATCAGATAGATCAGCAGCCATAGAAAACACAGGCCCAACTGTACCACACTTTACCCCTACTCCAGTGGCCAAACCCCTATTAGAACTGCTAGGAGCCCAGCGTCAGATATTGTCTATGATATCAATTCAAAATTTGAACTCCTAAATTTCTGCTTGTGCCTTACCTTCTCTCTTGTATGAAAACTAATTTCAGATGAATCTCCTTGCTCAAAGGATCATACGATCTCAAAACAATAATGGGCTCTGCATTGCTCTTGTCAGTACCTCTCTCCCTTTTGCCTTGTAACACTATACTTAATTAATTGCTATTTGATTATGTATCATCAGTGTGTACCTGAGCTTCATTATCCTTTGTTTCTTCCAATATTATTTGATATATATTTACTCTTTGCAAAATGTAGAATAATGGCAACGCTTATAAAGAATTTTATTTGGGGAATTTATCGAATTATCCTTCCATCAACATGGAGAAGGGCTTTGTCCAGCCCGTGTTAACATGTAATGTAAGTTCGTCCTGCTCAAGCCTTCAAACTTTGTTCTAGTATAGATTTGGATAGGCATCATTTCCTCCACTATTGTTTGCTTTGCTGTTTACATCTGAATGGATGTTTGCAACAACTACCAGTTTTAAATTATAGTTGTAAAAACATGTTCCTTATGAAGAAGAGATCCATTTATTTGCTTATATAATTGTGAAACATGTTACGTGTCTCCTTGTTTCTCTTTCAGACTCATATCTCTTACGCCAGGCAGAACTTTAGGGAAGATAGTGAGCCAAACCATCTTGAGGACAGGGAGATGACCCCAAGGTCCTGTCTTGATGAAGACAGTGAGTTGAAGCTACTCACCAACAGGTGTGAGACAACCTCTGTGCAGTCGCTGCCTCAATCAGTTCAACTTCTTCAGTCTCGACTTAAAGCAGAAAGGCTTGCTTCAGCTCAGCTTCGACTTGAAGTCAAAGAATGAAGATGTCAGAGGACTATTGTGCGCACCATCATGCCTTAAATCTAGTGTTGATACATCTATCATTGACACAACTGAGGTCTACTCAGCTTCTTCAGCTCTTTGGGGGGGAGGGGGGCGACCTGGCCAGGCCTAGTGCCTTTTGAAGTGCTCTCAGTTTTGTATATTCTTTTGTCGGCGCGTTTATTTGCACTGGTGGCGAACTTTGATGCCCAGTGGATGTAATATGTGTGATAGCCGTGATAGCCTAGCGTAATTTGCTTGCTTATTTATTTCCTTGTTGTCTTATTTATTTTTTGCTTCTAGTCATTACAGTTCTTTTTCCGCGATTTGCTAGTGGCTGCAATAACCTATTTTTTAAAACTAGGCCACAATAACCATGGGCTAATATTTACTGTAGTGACACTGGGCCTCCTACGGGACATAGAAATAGTGGGCCTTCTATGGGCCATAGAAACAATGGGCTTTCTGCGGGCCGTATCATCAATGGGCCCTATACGGGCAGCATGGTCGATGGCCAAACATGGGCCAATAACAGGCCGCATTATGGCGTAAAACGGGCTAGAGTTAGAATCGTCCGTTCATGGGCCGACCATAACGGGCCATCGTTAATAGGCCATATTTGATGACGCTATGAAAACGGCCCAATGTATTAACGGACCAAAAACGGGCCGACTGTAACCACGGGCTGAATTTGGCCCACAAGCAGAAAATGACAATAATGGGTCGTAAGTAAACGAATGTTGGAAATGAGCCCAAGAATAAATGGGCTCTGAGAAGGCCGAAAGATAACATGGGATGGAAACGGCCCAATGCAATAATGGGCCGTTAATGGGTATAAAGTGATACACTGTTCATTACGGGTCAGTTTCACCACGGGCCGTTAATGGGTGTAAAGTGATATACTGTTCATTACGGGCCAGTTTCACCATGGGCCGTTACTAGGCCAAGAGTTACATAGGGCCTCATATGGGCCGAAAGACGTCATGGGCCATACATGGGCGAAGTGAAAACAGGCTGGAATCATATTGGATGGCCCAGATGACGCTACTGGGCCTAATTCGGATAGGATGTAACGGGCCTTGGGTTAGCGGGTTGTAAATGGGCTATATTCGAACAAGCCGTTAACATGCTTTCCATGGGCCGGCCTGCCAGCTTTTGACCAAGTCAAACAGGCTGGCCTTTTCACAGGAATGGGCCTCTGTTGGGCCATGCCACGTGTCGACGTATCGTAGGCGCCTTCCATCCAATGAGTGGTTGACATCTGTCTCAATGATGATTTTACACGTGGAAAATCCCCATTGGTTGGGGCTGTTAACGGGTTATCGGATCCAAAACCCGACCCGATAGCTTAACGGTGTTCCGTTACGATGGATGCCACATGTCGGTCACCCTTGACGAAAGCACTTCTGTGACGCGCGATTTGTCGTCATGGAAGTGGACACTTCCGTGATGATAATTTTGGTAATATCATGGAAGAATTCTACGATAGCACAGGTATGACTATCTTGATTCTGTCATAAATTTGTCATGGATGTACATGCATGACAAAACAACGACCTACTGTGACAAACACGTATCATCACGGAAGTGTATTTTTTTTGTAGTGAGGGGTCTGGGCCCATCGCCCATTGCACACCTGCACGCTGCGAATGCGGCCGGTGAGCAGACCTAGCCTCCCTTATACAAGAGCAGGCGTTCCAGTCCAACCCGGCGCGCGCCGCTCAGTCGCTGACGTCACGAAGGCTTCAGCTGATACCACGACGTCGAGTGCCCATAACTCTTCCTGCGGAGTTGGTTAGTGCGTATAGTCCAGTAGCCAGACTCAGATCAAATACCCAAATCTCGTTAAGCGTGTTATTTTGAAGTAACCGCGAATGCCGACCAGGGCCAGGCCCACCTCTCTCCTAGGTGGTCTCCGCCTGAAAGTAACAGTCGGGGGCCATCGGGAACCTAGGCCCACCACTACCTGGGTGGAACCACCTGCCCCTTCAGCCCCGAACATCGAATTCACTTGTGGGTACTCAACGAGCCGACCCGACTTTAGTCACAACATGTATATTATGTATGTATAGTATATACCCGTGATCAACACCGGACGTGATCACGGCTCGATAGTATAGCATGGCAGACTGACAAGAATATAGGGTCACTAATGATAATCTAGCATCCTATACTAAGCATTTAGGATTGCAGGTAAGGTATCAACAGTTGTAGCAACAATGACAGGCTATGCATCAGAATAACATGCTACAATACTCTAATGCAAGCGGTAGAGAAAAGAGTAGGCGATATCCGGTGATCAAGGGGGTGGGGCTTGCCTGATTGCTCTGGCAAGAGAGATGGGTCGTCAACACCGTAGTCGTACTGGGTAGTAGCGGCGTCGGTCTCGGTGTCTAGCGAGAGAAGAGGGGGAAGAAACAATAAATATTAAGAAAACAAATGCATAGCGATGCATGACATGACAAGTAGCGGTGCTTGGGGTGCTCTAACGCGGTATGAGGTGGTACCGGTGAAGGGGGGACATCCGGGAAAATATCCTCGGTGTTTCTTGTTTTCGGACAGATGAACCGAAGGGGAGAAGTTGCGTGTTCGCTATGCTAGGGATGCGTGACGGACGAACGGGCTGCGAATCCGGATTCGTCTCGTCGTCCTGAGCAACTTTCATGTATAAAGTATTTTCATCCGATGTACGGTTTATTTTATATTAAATTACAAAAGTTTTCATTGATTTTCCGAATTTACAGAATTCTTTTAATTTGAAAATAAAACAGCACAATACTTTTGTCACCTAGTGCTATACTAGCCGTAGTGTATGCCAGTGGGGTCAGTAGGGTTGGGTTGATCCAGTCAAATATTAATAGGTCAACATATGAACAGTGTAGGGGCCACATGTCATTGACTAAGACTTTTCTTAAAATTTGTTTTTTCTATACTATCAAGGGGTCCACATGTCATCTACTAATGGACTAATCAACTAGTACTACTAATTAGACTAACTAACTAAATTAGTCCCTAAACTAGTCTACTATTTGAGCCGACCACACACACATAACACACACTCACGCGCACACACACATAGCACACACACGCACACCTCACGGCCACACACACATCGCCATGGCCAGCTCCAACAGCAGCAGCCGGCGACAGTAGCGGCCATGGGCGAGAGGCAAGCGGCAACGCAGTAGGCCGCAGCAAGAAGGAGCGCACGCAGTGGCAAAGCAGAGCAGCCCGGCTGCAAGTAGCAGAACAAGGCAGCGACAACAGCTAAAATAGAGCAGCGGCAGCGGCGGCCGAAAGTAGCAGCGCGGCAGCGGACGGGCGCGGCCACGCGCGAGCATGGTCGGGCGCCGGGTACGGTGCGGGCCGAGTAGCCAAGGGCACGGGGCGCGCGACGAGGGGGCGACTAGGGCGTAGCGGAGCGTGAGGTTGGGGCACGGCTTGGCCGCGGTGAGCGTGGGCTCCGGGCGCATCCACGACGAGCTTCGGCCATGGCGAAACGACGATAGAACGGAGGGGAAACAAGGGGAATGGAATGGCGCTCACAGGGGGGCGGAAGACACGTCTGACGTGGAGGAGGGGCTCCGACGAGGTAGATCGGGTGCGAGGCGGCGGCGGCCGTAGGCGAGTAAACATGTCGATCCCAATAATTGAGTGCCGCCTAGATCGAGCCCGTGGTCATAGAAGATGCATCGGAGGCGAGAGGATCTCCGGGACTAGCTCCTAGCCCACGGGGACGACATTGGCCGTGTGGATGGGGCCGGCCATGGCGCTCGCAGTGCAGTTGCACATGAGAAAGAAGAAAGCGGCGTGCGAGAGGGAAAAGGAAGTGGCTAGGGTTTGTCTAGGTCACTGTGGAGGATTCTTATGTACTGAGAGGAACCGTGGGATGACCGACACAGCGGCAAGGGCGGCCATGGCGGCATGGATGTGCGCCACGCACATCCCCTGTTACTTGTAGATGAGATTGAAGGAGACTTGTGGGCTAGGCTGGAATGTAGTAATAGGCTCAAGTGCATAGTAGTTTTCTCTTTCTTTTACTCTTAAATATTATAACTCCTATTTATATCTATTTTGAGCACCAAATGAATTTAGTTCGACATGGAACTTCACACATAATTCAAATACATTATTTTGGTGCAGCACACAAAGTTTCAGGTTTCTAGAAAAAGTTCAAATTCATGTTTCAATTTAAATGTTCATAGATAAATGTTGCTGGTCCACCTATTGGTTTCTAGGGTCATCTTAGTAACTCAAATAAAGTTTGTTTCACTTTGTCAATTGTTTGGGGAATTTGTGCAATGGTGTGTACATTTCAAAATGACCATTTGATAAAACATTGTTTTTGATGTTTCTATTATTATTATTATTATTATTATTATTATTATTATTATTATTATTATTATTATTATTATTATTATTAATTGAATGTGAACCAACGTTGACAGTGGGATTATTTTATAAATGTAATTTAATTATGATAATCAGAGTGACATGGCCTATCAATTAGGATAATGACAAGACTAATATCTAGGGGTATCACACTCCCCGACTCGCACGCTCAACAATTCCACAGCCTAGCTCGATGAACCCAATGAACACGAGACACAAAGGTTTATACTGGGTCGGGCCATCTTGCGGTGTAATACCCTACTCCAGTGTGTGGGTGGATTACCTTGAGGGGCTGAGGATGAACTAGTACAATGAGTGAAGAGCCTCGGAAGGTGAGGTGTTCTTGGGCTAGATGAGCTGGTGAACTCGTCTGGGTGGAATCAATCTCATCCCCCGCTATGGTGGTGGCTAAGCCCTATTTACAGTAGCCTTGGTCCTGTTCCAAAATGTTAGGCAGGAAGGGATCCCACAACGGCCAAGTTTGAAGGGGGACAGCTAGTACAAGCTATCCTGACAAAAGGTGGTCTTCGCCTGCCAAAGGCTCTGGTGGTGATGCTGTTGTGGGCTCCGCGATGACCTCCGTCCTGCCGTCCTGGGGGGTCTTGGTCTTGTTGCACTGATATAGAAACCTTTGCCTGATTCCTCGAGACCCCGCGCCTGCACTTGCCACCTTAGCACCAAAGAGGAAACCGGTACAATGCGCCCGCTGGCGCCCGCCTTACCTTGGTCATCATGGCCCACATCACGTGAACCTCGCGAGGTGCCCCTTGCATAGATATCTCCGCTCCTCAGGAGCCAGCCTAGAGAGGATACCCCTAGGGAGGTCTTGGTGTCGTCCGCCTCGCGAGGCTTGGCCCCTCGCGAGGGTCTTGAGTTGTTGCTGTTGAAGATGGGTCATACCAGGCTGTTGGTGGAGCCACGCGTGGGGCCACAGGTATGCAAGTCTGGGCACCCCCGGTCCCAGAATGCCGACAGTAGCCCCCGGGCCGAAGGCGCACTCGGACTGGGCTTTGAGGCGAAGCCAAAGGGCAAGTGCGGAGTGCCACGGGCCCCAACCTCCTGTGGCCCTGATTGTCGCATGGTGATTGGTGGTACGTGGGCGCCTCCACTCCCCCACGCAGCCTTGATATTCACCAGGCTAGGCGGCTGCCGTTGCCAACACAGCCCCGCCACCATTGGTGGCAGCGCGCTTCCACAACTTCTCCATCTCCCAGAAACAACAGTCTCCTCCCCTAGCCTTACCGGGCTCCAATCCTCTACTGCCATGGCACCGAGCCAGAAGAAGAAGGGGAAGAAGAAGGCCCATGCCTCAGTCCAGACGCCACCGGTTCTCGAGCCCGCCATCGAGCAGTCGGTAGTGCTCAACCAGGAAGCGATTGACAAGGTTCGTCCCACGCTTCCCTCTGATTTCAATGAATGGAAGGCGACGGTGGCCTGACCTGCTTCCCGCGCCACGATTGATAGGACGGCCACCGATATCACCATTCATCTTCACGCCCTCTGGGCTAGCTTGATTCCTCCCTTCTCCAATTTCTTCAACATTGTGCTCTCGCATTACCAAGTCAATGCGTTGCACCTGGATCCCCAGTCCATCATCCTCCTCGCCGTCTTCGCCTTCGTCTGCGAGGCCATGGTGGGCATTGCCCCTTTCGTGGCTTTGCTTCGCCATTTCTTCTCGCTGCATCTATCTAACGCCCGCCAGCGCTCGGGGTGTGTGACCTTCCAAGCCATTGCGGCGATGGCCGGCTTGGGGATTGACTTTGAGCTCTCACCAATTGTGCGAGGATTCCGGAAGCGATGGGTATTCGTGGACGTTGGTGTGCTCAGCCCTCTACTCTTGCTCCCACGAGCTCCAACTGTCCCTAGTTTCGGCTGGGGGCAAGCGAAGCTTGTCGACCGGCAGCTCGCCCACGTCTAGCGTCGGCTAGCCAAGCTGAAGGACCTTGGGGTGACGGCTCCTATGGTGGTGAAGCAGTTCATCCGGTGTAGCATTGCTACGCTTCAGCATCACTCTCGGCTGATGTGGGCCTTCTCCGGCTGCGGGGACCCCATGAGGCTTGATGTGTCTGCTCTTCCTCCCGAGGCACGACATACAATGATCGATCTCCTGACGGGCGACCCAGCGCCAACCAATCTGCCGGAGGAGGGTTGCCTCTTGTACTGCTGCTCGAACAAGGTGGAGTTCGTGAGGCAGATGCCCTCCTTCGATGAATGGGGACTACGCCCGGTCGACCATGAAGGGCCCGAGAAAGCCCTGTCTTCGTGTTCCCCCTGCCTGCTGCCACCTTGATGCTCACACTGGAAGCTGGCACAAGGGGGCGAGGACCGTCACGCCAGCGAAACGGCCGCCGAGGAAGCGACATCGGTCATGGCCCCCGAGGTGGCGGCTCTTGGGGCTCGGGTGAGCTACCCCGAGGCAGCGGCTGTGGGGACGGCGCGGTCCGAGGCTCCTGGGTTGGAAGCCCCCGAGGCTCAGGAGAGTTGTCTTGAGACGAAGACTGAGGGGTCGACGTAGCCAGACGCTCTCGAGGTCATCCCCTCAGGGGCCCCGCCAACTGCCCCAGGCGATGGCGATCACGCCCAGGGCTTCGGCCAGCTCTACCTGAATTTCGAAGCACTCCACAAGAGGAAGGTGCATCCAAGCTGCAATGGTGGTGCCTACTGGCCATTGAAACGGAGGAAATCCATTGCCAAAGATGAGTGGTGCTTCCAAGCTGCAATGGTGGTACCTCATCTGCGTAATTTCCTTAATGATGCATCCTTTTATAACCAAGTTACTTCCGGATCCCCTCGTCTGGAGCGGCGAGATCTCCTGAGGGGCGGCCCTCACCGGTCACTGGCTCGCCATTGATCCCAAGCACTACTGGTCAGACCGCTGCCCGGGGCCCGAGGCCCACTCCAGTGGCGGACACGCTGACCTGGGGACTTGATCCGGCATTCCTGGCTTCACTTCTTCGCGCCCTGGCCTGGGGCGTAGCTGGCGTGCCAAGGACTCCTCCGTTGGTCATCGCTGGTGGCTGGGCGACCATAGCACCGGCCACGTCCTCAGGTGGTGAGGCTGCGTCACCTAGTACCTTCGCCAAAGTCTGCAATGTGGCAGAGAAGGCACCGGCCTCGAGCTCCCTGCTGGGGGCAAGCGTGTAACACTCAGAGGCATAACCGCATGGTAGGCATGTCGCAAGAGGGGTAATGTTTACACATCCCATTTACTGAATAAGAAAGGGATAAAGAGTTGGCTTACAATTGCCACTTCACACAATACATAAATATATCATACATCATCTAGAATACAATCAAGGTCTGACTACGGAACCAAAATAAAGAAAGACAACCCCAAATGCTAGATCCCCGATCGCCCCAACTAGGCTCCACTACTGATCATTCGGAAAAGAAACATAGTAACGGCCCGAATCCTCATTGAACTCCCACTTGAGTTCGTTAGCATCCCCTGCACTGGCATCATCAGCACATGCATCTGCTTGGAAGTATCTATGAGTCACGGGGACTCAGCAAACTCACACCCGCAAGATCAAAACTATTTAAGCTTAAGGGTAGGAAAGGGTAGTGAGGTGGAGCTGCAGCAAGCACTAGCATATATGGTGTCTAACTTACGCAAAAGAGAGCGAGAAGAGAAGCAAAGCACGGTCGAGAAACTAATCAAGATCAAGAAGTGACCCTGAAGCTACTTACATTCAAGCATAACACGAGACCGTGTTCTCTTCCCAGACTCCGCCGAAAAGAGACCATCACGGCTACACACGCGGTTGATTCATTTTAATTAAGTTTAAGTGTCAAGTTCTCTACAACCAGACATTAACAAAGTCCCATCTTCCCATAACCGCGGGCACGGATTTTGAAAGTTCAAAACCCTGCAGGGTGTCCCAACTTAGCCCATCACAAGTTCTCACGGTCAACGAAGGATATTCCTTCTCTCAGGAAGACCCGATCAGAGTCGGAATCCCGGTTACAAGACATTTCGACAATGGTAAAACAAGACCAGCAAAGCCGCCCGAATGTGCCATCAATTCCCGATAGGAGCTGCACATATCTCATTTTCAGGGCACACCGGATAAGCAATCCGTACAACTAAAACCAAACCTCAAGTTTCCCCGAGGTGGCGCTGTAAGGGGCTCTAGTTTGGACCAACACTCAGAGGAGCACTGGCCCTAGGGTTTAAAATAAAGATGACCCTTGAGTCCGCGGAACCCAAGGGAAAAAGGCTTAGGTGGCAAATGGTAAAACCAAGGTTGGGCCTTGCTGGAGGAGTTTTATTCAAGGCGAACTATCAAGGGGTTCCCATTATCACCCAACCGTGTAAGGAACATAACACCGGTATGACAGAAACTAGGGCGGCGATAGTGGAACAAAACACCAGGCATAAGGCCGAGCCTTCCACCCTTTACCAAGTATATAGATACATTGAAGTAAACCAGATATAATAATGATATCCCGACAATATCCATGTTCCAACAAGGAGCGAACTCCAACTTCACCTGCAACTAGCAACGCTATAAGAGGGGCTGACCAAAGCGGTAGCTTAGCCAAACAACGGTTTTCTAGGAAAGGTGGGTTACAGGTTTGACATGGCAATATGGGAGGCATGATATAGAAAGTGGTAGGTATCGCAGCACAGCAAAAGAGCGGACAACTAAGAAAGCAAAGATAGAAGTGATTTCGAGGGTATGGTCATCTTGCCTGCAAAGTTCTCAGAGTTGATGAAAGTTTGATCTTTGTTAGCGTACTCAACAGGTGCCTCAATCCCGTACTCGTCTCCCGGATCTACCCAAGGCAAGAACACAAGCAAAGGACCACCAATCAATCACGGTGCAATGCACACGCAACATGATGCAAAACACGGCATGACATGTGGGATGTGATATGTAATGCATATGCATGCTCTGCAAGGAAAAGATTGAACCAGGTATCATCTTGGCAAACCAAGTGTGCTGCTGGAAAGATGAGACGATTTTGGTCGAAATCGATATAAAGATCACTGGAATCGGATGCACGGTTTGCAAATGACAAGCACAACAAGAATGGCACAATTCTGCGATTAACAACATGATGCCATCTAGGATGCAATAAGAAACTAAGCTACCGCACTCCAATATAGCAACAAAGCACATGACAGTGATCTACTCAAGATGCTTGACAAAACATGAACACTGAGCTAAAGCTATAAACCACTAGAGCATGACTAAAGCAGCATGGCAATAATGCAAAAGATCACAGTTTTAAAGACTTAGTGAAAATGCTAGACATAGCGGAAACAGATTCAACATGGCATCTTTACAAGCTTGATTAACTCACTACAAGGCATGTCATGGCATGGAACAAAATCTAGCATGAAGTGGACATGAAAATGAAGCTATCCATGTGCAAAGCAACCTCATGGCGTGTTTGAATTAAATCACACGAAAATGACAAAACAGCATCATGATGTAAAATGACATGTTTATGAACTTTCTCAAATGCAGAAACTAATGACACCACGGGATTGGTGGGATTTTTCTACCCCGAAAACATATATAATATGTCTAGGTTAGTGTAGGAAAGTCATCACAAATATGCAAAAACAAATACTGCCTAAAAAGGAAATAAACAGAAATGGGTAACTGCCTAATATGGAATGTGCAGAATTTGCCATGGCCAGAAATAGAAAGGTGCCACTTTCCAGAAATGGAAACCGCGGGTTACTGAGAAAAAAAGGAGGGGGGCTGTGGATGACATGCGGGGGCCGGTTGGAGAGTGTGGATGCCATGTGGGGGCCGGTTGTCAGCGACTCCAGAATAAGATAAGTCGTTGGCAAAAATAGGGGCGCGTGGGACTCAAACCCAGCACCTCCCGCACGGAAACAAGTGCGCTGACCACTGCGCTGGCTGTGTGTTGGTGATCTAGAGTGGGATCTGTGCTAATTCAAATACTCCCTCCGTACCAAAATTCTTGTCTTAAATTTGTCTAGATACGGATGTATCTAATACTAAAACGTGACTTGATACATTCGTAATTAGACAAATTTAAGACAAAAATTTTGGGACGGAGGGAGTAACAACAATGGTTGGATCTGCTGAGACGAAAATGGTGGAAACAAAAGGTGTAGCCATGGGAATTCGAACCCGAGACCTCCTACAACTGAGTGTGCGGGAGCAACCAGTGGGTTATGAGCCCAGCCTGTGAACATGAAGGGGCGCGTCTCCCTTTGAACAGAGAAAAGCCCGGTCCTGCAAATCGCCATGAACGCGCAGCAGCGTTCCGGCGTCGATGGCAAGCAAAGGCGGTGACTTTTGCAGCTGCAAAGCACCGGCGGGCATGCGGGATGGGGGCAAGGACACACGCGTGCAATCGGAGCAGCAAGGGAATGTGCGCGTGCGGGCCCTCCCGAGGACGAGCTCGTGCTCGCCTCGGTGGCTAAGGCGGTGGCTAAGCGAGGCCTGGGGCTCGCGCGAGGCTGTTGCGCTGTGGGAACGCATGAGCGTGCTAGCTTAAGCGTTGAGGCAAGTGTGGCAAGGCAGAGCGGGGGAACGCACGGGCAAGCCACGGCCACGACATGAACTACCCAAAACAATTACAACTTCATCGGAGCACCGAGAGCACAGGAAAGATTGAATTGAAGCAGCGCCTGCGGTGATCTATTGACGACATGAAGGAGCAGGGAGGAAGTTGGGTATACCTGCTTATCCTAGGACAAGAATACGACGGTGGATTCGAGCCTGTGGCGATGCGGACGAGCTCTCAACCTGGCGGGGCTGCTGTCCAAGAAGAAGTGGAAGAAGATAGGTCGGAGAAGTCGATCCAGAGGCCATAGAGGTGCGTCCGTAGAAGTAGGATACGTAGGGGAACTTGAAGGTCTTCTCCGCGATGTCCGAGGTGATGCGAGGCGCGACGAGCGTCTATCCCAAGCTGAAGCTCGAGCTCGACTGGGTCATGGCGGGCATGGCGAGGGCGAGGCGTGCGGCACTAACCTAGGTGGCGGCAAGGGAAGGAGAGGATGGGGCTCGGGCGAGGAGAAATCCTAGGGCACCGGTGACATGATAAATAGGGGCTAGGGATGCCGGACGGCCGTCAAATCATCGAGCTCGTCGACGTGACGCCCTGGATGCATGCCGTACAGAGGAGGACGACACTCTGTCATTGGGGGCTTGGTGGGCTGAGATGAACAGGCAAGTAGCGAGGTGGGCTGCAGCTAGAAGAGGCCTCGGCTGGGCTGAGGCTGTTGGCTGCTACTGCTGCGCCCTCAAACAGAAATGAAACAGAAAAGCACAGGGGAAATGGAGAGGAGTTTGAGAACAATGAAAATATGCTCAAGCTCCTGGAATTGTGCTCTATTTAATAAAATTAGTTTGAACTTTTTTAAAGGAAGTAAAGTAATTCAAGTTTGAATTAAATCCAAACTTGAACCATTTTAAACCCTAACCAAAACAACTTAGATAAGGCTGAGATTCAGTAGAGAGGTTTAGGACATGATGACTGAATTGTGAGGAGGTGTTGAACATTAATGGAGGAGGACAAGATGGCACTTGCCAAATAGAAGAAATATAAGGAGGGGAGGGGTGATGCAAGCGGTGATCATGCATGAAACACACAATGCACATGATGAGCATGATGAAATGCAACATTACAAGAAGCACAAATGCAGCACTTGAAATGATCACAATGCAAACATGGATGACAAAAGCAATACATAAAAGGAAATGGCATAGCAATGCAACAAATAACAACACGAAGGCAACCAAAATAAGCCAACCATGATAGACGCAAGGTATTGGATGAAGACCAAAATTGATACATTGCCAAAATAAAGAAGGTTTTACATATGGGGTGTTACAACACTCCACCACTACAAGAGGATCTCGTCCCGAGTTCTAGGACTGAAAAAACTCTGGATATTCGGAACGAAGGTGATCCTCGCGCTCCCAGGTGGCTTCTCGGTCAGAATGGCGTGACCACTTCAATCTCAGGAATTTGATTGACTTGTTGCGAGTCTTGCGCTCGTTTCTTCATGAATAGCAACGAGATGCTCATGATAAGATAGATCTTCTTGGAGATTGATCTCTTCGAAGTTGATAGTGCGCTTAGGCGTCTTGAAGCATTTGCGACGCTGTGACACGTGAAACACATCGTGCACGTTTGTGAAGTTGGACGGAAGTTCAAGTTGATAGGCGAGATAGCCTCTTTTGCGAATGATCTTGAAAGGAGCCACGTATCTAGGGGCAAGCTTCCCTTTGATACCGAAGCGACGAGTGCCTTTCATTGGAGACACGCGGAGGTAGACATGGACTCCGATCTCAAAAGCCAAGTCACGATGCTTGCTATCATAGTAACTCTTCTGGTGCGATTGCGCGGCTTTGAGATTTCCACGAATGATTTTACACATTTCTTCAGCTTCTGTGATTAAGTCATTGCCAAGAAGTTGGCGTTCACCAGTCTCTCACCAATTAAGAGGAGTACGACACTTTCTACCATAGAGAATCTAGAATGGGGCCTTGCCCGAACTCGCTTGGAAGCTGTTGTTGTAGGAGAACTCAGCATATGGAAGACAATCTTCCCACTTCATATCGAAGGAAATGACACAAGCCCTGAGCATATCTTCAAGGATTTGATTGACTCGCTCGACTTGTCCACTAGTTTGAGGATGGAAGGCTGTGCTGAAGCCAATGTTGGTGCCCATGGCCTTCTGAAAGGAGTCCCAGAACTTAGAGGTGAAGATGCTTCCACGATCTGAAGATATCAATTGCGGAATGTCGTGCAAGGAGACAATCCTGGAGGTGTATAGGTCTGCCAACTGAGCTGCTATGATAGATTCTTTGGTAGGAAGAAAATGAGCCACTTTTGTAAGCTTGTCGATGACAACGAAGATAGCATCATTTCCGCGCTTGGACCTGGGAAATCCAGTCACGAAGTCCATCTCAATATGGTCAAACTTCCATTCTGGAGTGGCAAGAGGTTGGAGGAGACCAGCTGGCCATTGGTGTTCTGCTTTCACTCTTCTGCAGACATCACTTTCATTCACGAACTGAGCAATTTCTCGCTTCATTCGAGTCCACCAATACGACTGCTTGAGGTCTTGGTACATCTTTGTACTTCTAGGATGAATGGATAGAAGGGAATTATGCGCCTCATTCATAATGATTTACGTAGATCACCCTTAGGAGCCACAATTCGATCCTCGAAGAATAGAGTGTCCTTGTCATCAAGGCGATAGCACTTGTACTTGGGTTGGTTCTTGGCAATCCCATTTTTCACCTTATTCACCATGGCATCAAGAAGTTGTGCCTCACGAATTTGATCTTCCAAACTAGGAGAGACTTGGAGGTTGGCAAGAAAGCCTTGAGGAATAACTTGGAGATTCAGTTTGCGGAAAGCTTCACAATGGTCTGGTTGGAAGGGCTTGAGAATTAAGCTGTTGTAGTAAGCCTTCCCGCTCAAAGCATATGCAATGCCATTGGCCTTGCCTGGAGTATATTCAATACTCGGATTGTATTCATGAATCATTTCGACCCAACGAGTCTGCCTGAGGTTGAGGTTGGGCTGAGTGAAGATGTACTTGAGGCTCTTATGATCAGTGAAGATGTCCACTTTCCTTCCCAACAAGAGATGTCTCCATGTTAATAGAGCATGGACAACTGTCGCCAACTCGAGGTCATGAGTGGGGTAGTTACTTTCGTTGGGCTTCAACTGACAAGAGGTATAAGCCACAACTTTCTTCTCTTGCATTAACACAACACCGAGACCTTGCAGGGAAGCATCACAGAAAACTTTGAATGGTTTGGATTCATCAGGAGGAGTCAAAACAGGAGCTATGACTAACTTCTCTTTGAGGGTGTTGAAAGCGATGTCACATTCAGGCGTCTAGACATACTTGACATGCTTCTGGAGGAGGTTGGATAGAGGCTTTGCAATCTTAAGAGAAATTCTCAATGAATCTTCGACAATAGCTTGCAAGCCCAAGAAAGCTGTGGAGCTGCTTGACATTCTAAGGAGATTCCCAATTCACAATTGCAGACTCCTTCTCGGTATTAATAGTGATGCCCTTGGCTGAGATGATATGGCCAAGGTAGAGAACCTCATCAAGCAAGAACTCACACTTTGAAAACTTCACGTAGAATTTATGCTCTCTGAGTTTGTCGAGCACCAACCTCAAATGCTTGGCATGATCCTTCTTATTCTTGGAGAAGACCAAGATATCGTCAAGATACACCAGGACGAAGTCACTTGTGTAGGGATTGAAGATGAAGTTCATCATGCGAGAGAACGTTGGAGGAGCATTGACAAGGACGAAAGACATGACAATATATTCATAAGAACCAAAGCTTGTTCTGAATGTTGTGTTGGGGATATCTTCTTCACGAATGTGAATCTGATGATAGCCCATACGGAGGTCAAGCTTGGAGAATACTTTAGCACCTTTAAGTTGCTCGAATAACTCATTGATGTTGGGAAGTGGATACTTGTTCTTTATTGTATTCTTGTTCAATGGACAATAGTCGACACAAAGTCGGTCCTTGCCATCCTTCTTCTGGACAAAAAGAACACCACAACCCCATGGAGATGAACTCGGTCTGATCAGACCCAGACGCTCTTGTTCATCGAGCTGTTTCTTTAACTCCTTCAACACCTCTGGTCCAAGCTTGTAAGAATGTTTGCAAACAGGTTCCGTGCCAGGCTCAAGATCGATGACGAATTCAACTGGCCGGTGAGGAGGCATTCCTGGACGCTCTTCTGGAAATACGTCTTGATATTCACAAATGACTAGAATCTGAGAGATGGCATTCAACTCACCGTTCTCATTGAGAGAAAACAGTCGAATGGTATCGTCCCGAGCGGCATAGATGATCACATCCTCAGAAGGGTGTGTCAATTGAATCTGCCTGGCAGCACAATCAAGCTGAGCCTTGTCCTTAGAAAGCCAGTCCATGCCGAGAATTAGATCAATATCCGAGTCACCAAGAACAATAGGAGAAGACAAAAATTTATAGTCGCCCATCTTTATAATGGAATCCGGAACGGATACTCGAGAAGTCATTTGTCGGGCCGGAGAAACAATAGACAAAGGTCTCGGCAATACTTGAGTAACCAAATCATGCATAGCCACAAAAGGTCTTGAAATGAAAGAATGCGATGCATCGGTATTAAAGAAGACTTTTGCAGGAATATCATTAACTGGAAGATTACCCATGATCACTTCTGAAGAATCCTCTGCCTGAGCTGCGTTCATCATGTTGACCTTTGCAACCTTGGAAATATACTAGACCACTGCATTGCTGGAAGATCTCACAGGAGGAGGAGGCGGAAGGCGCCTTTGGTTGAAGCACTTGTTTGCATAGTGCCCTTTCTACTGACACTTGTTGCAAGTAACCTCTGAGAGCGGCCGATGATAAGGAGCACTTGACCTTGGAGTATGAGAATGAGCTTTGTTCTGATAGCCTGGGTTGGGTGGGTGGGAAGATCCATTTCCACCTTTACTCTTCTGCTGATAAGGATGACGAAACAGAGGAGGAGGAGGCAACCAAAACTTCTATTGCTTAGCTGCCACTTGAGATGAAGAAGAAGATTGAACTGCATTCCCTGACTCTCTTCTTAGATGCATCACACTTGAGCTGAGCAGCTTCTAGCTTTAGTGCCAGGTTGTAGAATTCATCATAATTGGTCGGCTCAAAAAGCACGAGAGCTAATTGCAGATCTTCTCTGAGACCACCTCTGAATTGATAAGTCATGCTCTTCTCATCAGGGACGTCTTGTATAGCGAAGCGAGCGAGTTTCTGAAACTGGATATTGTATTGATACACAGACATGCTGCCTTGCTTGAGATTGCGGAACTCCTCACGCTTGCTCTCAACAACACTTTGTGGAATGTGATGAGCTTTGAAGTCTCGACAGAAATCATCCCAGGTAATCACACGACCTCCTCTATAATCTTTGTATTGTTGATACCACTCAGCAGTTTGGTCTTTGAGTTGAAACGAAGCGAACTTGACAAAGTCCTCAGGCCTGACATTTCTACACTCAAAATGTTTGCAGATATCCACGAGCCAGTCGTCGGCGTCTGTGGCCTCATGAAAGTGCAACTATCCCTAGGTGGTTTTGATAATTCATAACAACATATAGCTCATTGAGCTAATGCTATTCCAAGATGACTATTTCAGGAAAGCTCAATGATTGGCATGGCATGGATGTGAGAGTGGAACCCTCAAGATGCTAAGGACAAAGGATTGGCTAAAGCTTCAAGCTCAAGACTCTTCATTTTACATTTTAGTGATCCAAGATCACATTGAGTCTTTAGGAAAAGCCAATACTATCAAGGAGGGATGAGGTGTTGCTTAATGAGCCTCTTGCTTCATGTGCTTAGTGATATGCTCCAAAACCCTCAACTACTTTCCCACTTCCACAAATGACCTAAACCCTATGCCAAACTCGGCCCTACCGATTCTTTCTATCCGGCGCCACCGAGTTTCACTTGTCATAAGCCAATGCCAAACCCTAGCAATTCGGTTCTACTGATAGGGATCTCGGTCTCACCGAGATGGGATTGCAAACTCTCTGTTTCCCTTTCGTAACTTTTCGGTCTCACCGAAAGAGCGGATTGGTCCCACCAAGATTGCAATGTAAATTCAGTGTTTCCTTTTTGTAACTTTTCGGTCTCACCGAAAGAGCAAATCGGTCCCACCGAGTTTGCCTGACCAACTCTCTGGTTAGCTAATTACCAAAATCGGTCTCACCGAGTTTGTGTAATAGGTCTCACCGAGATTACGTTATGCCCAAACCCTAACCATATCGGTCCTACCGAGTTGCATGTCGGTCCCACCGAGAATCTCTAACGGTCACTAGGTTTACCTTTTCGGTCCGACCGAGTTTGTTGATTCGGTCCCACCGAGATTGGAAAACTGTGTGTAACGGTTGGATTTTGTGTGGAGGCTATATATACCCCTCCACCTCCTCTTCATTCGTGGAGAGAGCCATCAGAACACATACACAATTGCAACTCATATGTTCTGAGAGAGAACCACCTACTCATGTGTTGAGACCAAGATATTCCATTCCTATCATATGAATCTTGATCTCTAGCCTTCCCCAAGTTGCTTTCCACTCAAATCTTCTTTCCACGAAATCCAAATCCTATGAGAGAGAGTTGAGTGTTGGGGAGACTATCATTTGAAGCACAAGAGCAAGGAGTTCATCATCAACACACCATTTGTTACTTCTTGGAGAGTGGTGTCTCCTAGATTGGCTCGGTGTCACTTGGGAGCCTCCGACAAGATTGTGGAGTTGAACCAAGGAGTTTGTAAGGGCAAGGAGATCGCCTACTTCGTGAAGATCTACCGCTAGTGAGGCAAGTCCTTCGTGGGCGATGGCCATGGTGGGATAGACAAGGTTGCTTCTTTGTGGACCCTTCGTGGGTGGTTGCTTCTTCGTGGACCCTTCGTGGGTGGAGCCCTCTGTGGACTTGCGCAACCGTTACCCTTCGTGGGTGGAGCCCTCCATGGACTCACGCAACCGTTACCCTTTGTGGGTTGAAGTCTCCATCAACGTGGATGTAGGATAGCACCACCTATCCGAACCACGGGAAAAACATCTGTGTCTCCAATTGTGTTTGAATTCTCCAAACCCTTCCCTTTACATTCTTGCAAGTTGCATACTTTACTTTCCGCTGCCAATATACTCTTTGCATGCTTGCATGAATTGTGTGATGATTGCTTGACTTGTCCTACAATAGCTAAAATCTGCCAAGAACTAAAATTGGGAAAAGGTTAAGTTTTTATTTGGTCAAGTAGTCTAATCACCCCCCCCTCTAGACATACTTTTGATCCTACAAGTGGTATCAGAGCTTTGGTCTCCGTTTGCTTTGATCTCCATAGATTTTGGTGGTCATAGCCTTGGTTTCACAACCTAGGAGAGTATGGCCTCTAGCGAGGGAAATTATCACCGTAGAGGTCCTTACTTTGATGGTACTAATTTTGCTAGTTGGAAGCATAAAATGAAAATGCATATTCTTGGACATAACCCCGCCGTTTGGGCTATTGTGTGTGTTGGTTTGCAAGGTGACTTCTTTGATGGGAAAGAACCAAACCGTGAAGCTACCGCGGATGAGTTGAAGATGTTGCAATACAATGCTCAAGCTTGTGATATTCTCTTCAACGGATTGTGCCCCGAAGAATTCAACAAAATCAGCCGTCTTGAGAATGCAAAGGAAATTTGGGACACTTTGATTGATATGCACGAAGGTACCGACTCCGTCAAGGAATCCAAGTTGGATGTGCTTCAAAGTCAACTTGACAAGTTCAAAATGAAGGATGGTGAAGGTGTCGCTGAAATGTACTCTAGGTTTGCTCTCATCACAAATGAGATTGCCGGCTTAGGAAGTGAAGAGATTAAAGATAGATTCATCATCAAGAAGATTCTAAGAGCCTTGGATGGAAAATATGATACCGTGTGCACATTGATCCAAATGATGCCCGATTACAAAGATCTCAAGCCAACGGAGGTGATTGGAAGAATTGTTGCTCATGAGATGTCACTTAAGGATAAAGAGGAACTTCACAACAAATCAAGTGGTGCCTACAAAGCCTCATGTGAAGCCCCTACATCATCAAGTGAGAAACAAAACTTCAATGAAGAATTGAGCTTAATGGTGAAGAACTTCAACAAGTTCTACAAGAGTATAAGCAAAGGTAGAAGCTTCAGGTCAAGGTCCTACAATGACAAAAGATCTTCTAGTCGAGAGCGAAACTGCTATAGTTGTGGAAGACCCGGACACTATTCCAATGAGTGTACGGCTCCCTACAAGAGAAGAGAAGATTCTCCAAAAATAAGAAGCAAAGAATCACCACCAAGAGAGAGAAGGAGTAGAGATGATCGTTATGAACGAAGATACTCACGGAGAAGCAAGGATTTGGAAAGGAAGGAAAAATCATGAAGGAGCTACACAAAACGAAGACATCAAGCTCATTTTGGTGAATGGGTATCCGGCTCAGACTCTGACAGCCACTCCGAGAGAAGTTATCACTCTGACTCCGAAGATACTCAAGATGAAGGTGTTGCCGGTCTAGCACTTGTGTCAACCAACTCCTACGACATATTTGACTCACCAAATGAAGGAATTGGAAGATGCTTCATGGCCAAAGGTCCTAAGGTAACACACCCCGAGTATGTTGATTTCAATAGTGATGAAGATGACTTGTTAGGTGATGATTTGCTTGTTGACAACTCTAGTGATGAATACTATGATGAAACGTCAATTAATCATGCTAATCAAGATAAAACGAATGACAATGATAAGGAGAAGATTGAGGCTCTAACTAAAGAACTAAACACTCTTAAGTTAGCTCATGAAACTATCTTCGAAGATCATCGAGAACTTTTAAGAGCTCATGAGAAATTACGCTTTGAAAAGCTCAATCTTGAGCAAGAGCATGAGTTCTTAAAAGCAATCAATGATGATCTCCGCAAGAAAAGTTCTTCTTACATTGCCAAGCGTTTACTCTTATCCACTTACATGCCTCAAGTCAAGTCTAGTAACAAGAACAAGAAAGATTCTTCCTCTAGTAGTAACAATGATCATGCTAAATCAAATATTGTTGCTTCTAGTAGTTCTCTTGATTCCACTAATGATTCTCTTAGCCAAGTTACACTTGAGCAAGAAAATAGCTTATTGAAGGGAATTATAGAGAAAGGAGTGTACAAAAGCCTTGCCGGGAGTAAGCAATTCGAGGAAATTGTGCGCAAGCAAGGAATGCACCGGAAGAATCAAGGTGTTGGTTTTGAACAAAAGTTCAATGCCAATGGAGTTGAGTGGGAAGAAGATCAATACCTGAAGACAAAGTTTGTTCCTCAACAAGAGAAGTATGATACTTCTTTCAAGGGGACACAAGCTCAAGATGATCTTCCAACACAAGACTACAAGCAAAAAGGCAAGGACAAGCTTCAAGAGGAAATTGATGCATTTGAAGAAGCTCCTAAGACCTTAGTCAAGTGGATTTCCAAGACTACTTCAAGTTCCACTTCATCAAGTACGACTACAACTCCAAGGATTCCCATCAAGATGGTGTGGATCCAAAAGAAGAAGAACTAGAGAGTTCTTGAGGGTGACTCCGCCAACATACTTCACTCTTATCATTTTGGCAAGAACAAGTGCAATCAAGTTCCACATCTTGCACTAGTTCAAGGAGTCACAAACCCTCGTGTTGGTAAGACAAGGGACAAGGTAACCTAAAAGTTTTCATGGACATCATCTTGTGTGTGCATCACTCTATGTCTATGGATATCCTTGTTTGTTCCTTGTGGGACTAACCCATGTAGGTATTGAAAGTGCAATTCACTCAAATGGATAGCTCCAAGTGATCTACATCAACATTGAGCATCCACATCTTCAACATCTACATGAAGTCATCATCGACAAAACCTGAGGTTAGCTCATCCCTCTAAGGGGGATATCACATCTAGGGGGAGCTTTACTCTAAGACTTGAGCTAAAGAAACTCTAAAGATGTGAACACAACAATGCTTTATGTAAAAGTGGTAACCCCACTTGAGCTTAAACGATGAGTATGACCTATGATCAAGTGTTCTCACTTGACTCCTAAGTCAATATACTCATATATAGATGACCTTGTCATCGCAAATTGCTTGATAGATGTTGGTTGTGCATGCCTTGTCACATATTTCATTTGCCATCTTATTGTGTGAGCATGCTGGTTGCATATTTTACTCATTCGAGGACATCCACTTGCTGTTTTGATTGGTTGGTTTTATTTCCTTTTGCCAAGTGGATGGACAATAATGCCTAAGAACCTCCTCTAGCTATCTATGATTTTCTTGTCTCAAACTCTATTCATGCTACATCACGAAATTTGATCAAGTCAGATTTGAACCACTCTGTGTGAGGAGCGCTCGGAGTCCCCGATTCGTCATAGACTTAAACTTCCAAAACCTCTTTATGATTCTCGGTCTGACCGATACCCTACTTTTGGTCCTACCGAGATCATTAAGTTGATCTAGGTTTTCGATCTCGGTGCAACCGATTTGAACCATTCGGTCACACCGAGTTGCAACAACTGTATACAGTTTTGCATCTCGGTGCCACCGAGCTGTTCCACTCGGTCACACCGACAGGGACAGGCTATATATAGTCACGGGCAAAAATTTGGAAATTTATCTGAACCCCTTCGCCCCCGCGATAGCCTGCTCTACCAACTTGGTCTCCGGATCGTCTCCTCGCCGTCAGCCGCCTCCGGTCGCTGGTCTCTGTTGCCGTCAACGGAAATTCAACCCCGCCGTTGCCGCCGTAGCGAGTCTCCGCCGAACTAGGGTATGGACTCAATCTTTGTGCTATTCCCCAATCCGATTCTTAGCACATTGTGATCATCATGATTCTTGCCACGTTTGTTAAACTTCTATCTAGTCAATGAACTCGTAGATTAGGTTTAATTCGAAAATTTTAGGGTTAGGTTTCCGCCGAAACCATCTCGGACCCACTGAGTTGAAAAACTCGGTCCCACTGATTTGGCTTATGCCATTGCACAAGTGAGACTCGGTCTGAACGAGAATTACTTATCGGTGTGACCGATTTTGGAACTCTGTGAAACCCTAGCAGTCTTGGTGCCACCGAACTGTGACTCGGTCTGACCAAGTTCACTAGTTTAGGTGCCAAAACTGCTTCGGTATCACCGAGTTTAGAAATCGGTAGATCCGAGATGCTTTCAGTGGGAAACTAAAACTAAGTTTTTGAATTATTCTTTTGCAAAAATCTCTGCATTTTGTGATGCTTATCCACTCTATCTCATCTATAACCTATTCATAGGGTCAGCAGTCAGAGTTTGCATCATGTCAGACCAAAGTGATAGCCAGAACTTGTCAGAGCAACAAGTGGAGATGAGTGAGGGCACTAGTCCCTCAAGTTCCTCAGATGATGGCAGCAGGAGCACCCCTAGCAATCTGCCTAAAGCTGCCACAAGACAGAGAAAGAAGAGAACCTCAGACTCAGAAGATGAGGATTATGTGGCAGAAGAGGAAGCAACTTCCAAGAGAGTTGAGCCAGCACAGGGCATAAAACCAGGGATGAAGATCAAAAGGCCAGCAGGCAGGCAGCCTATGTCAAAGGCCAGAGCTTCAACTGAGAAGCCCACTCCCATTGAGCCAGATGCTGCTGAAGGCAAGAAGAGGAAAGAAAGGGTGAAGAAAACTGTAGTTAGAGTGCTTGGCAAGGCTTCCATCATGGAAGATGACGAGGAAGAAGAAGAGGTAGCTGCACCAGCACCTAAGGCACCCAAGCTGATGGGTGATGCCATAAGAACAGGGGCAGCTGCTTCCAAGGCCAAGCCAGCTCCAAAGCCAAAGCCAAAGAGGAACACAAGAAGCATCCCGGCTACTGAGAAGACCAAGGCCCCAGTGCCTGAAGCTGTAGAAGAAGAAGAGAATGTTCTTAGAAAGCTCAAGCCCAAGATCCCAGACCACAACGATGCTCATCCTGTGGCTGAGGATATGAAACTCAGGAGAGATTCAGGGCTCCGGAAGTGGAGAGAAGCAGACCCGTATGCTTCAAGGAGAAGGATTGCAGTTGACTACAGGTTTCACACCAAGGAGCAGCAAGACTTTTATGAGACAGTGCTGCTAGACAAGAAGCCAATTGTCTGTGACATGAGATGGGTTGATTGGCAATACATCAAGGACAACAAAGAGTACTACCCTGGAGTGCAGGACAGCTTCAAGGCATGTGGAGTAGAGGACTTTGTTGGGCAGAAGCTCACAAAGTGGAACGAGGAACTCATCATGCAATTCTACTCCACAACACATTTCTACCCAGATGGAAAGATCACATGGATGTCTGAAGGTACGAGGTACCAATCTACTGTTGCTGAGTGGGCACAGCTCATCAATGCCCCAGAGGAGCATGAGGATGACTTGGATATCTATGCCAAGAAGAAGATGGACCACAACTCAATGTCAAATATGTACAAGGAAATTCCAAACGAGGCACTTGATGCGTTCAAGTTTGGCTCAGTACACTATCTTCTGTCAGGGCTGCCAACCATTAACTGGATCCTTAGGCACACCTTGTTGCCCAAGTCAGGTGATCACAAGATGATCAGAGGCCATGCGATCAATTTGCTTCATATATTTGATGTGCCACAGAAGTTCAAAGTGATGAGCCTCATGGTAGAGACCATTAAGAGGACATCAGCTGATCAGAAGAGGAGCTGTGGATATGCACCAAAAATTCAGGAGTTAATCAACTCCAAGATGGGCACAGGCATATACTTATTGGACAAGGAACACTTGCCCATCCGTCCAGATTTTGAAGATAATCAAGATGTCATGAATGAGAATGAACCATCATCTGCACAAGCACAAGCAAAGAAGGAGAAGGCAAGGAAGGAGAAAGCTGCCAAGATGCCAACTCAAGAGGAGGCATCTGAGTATTTCTTGAAAACCAAACAAGAGCAGCTTGGTTACTTGATTGCATCCACCCTGCGGATTGAGCAAGGACTAGCCACCCTAACTCAGAACCAGGCAAGCTTAGAGAGGATCATGGAACAAAAGTTCTATGACTTGGATGTCAAAGTGACAGAGATTCAGACTGCAGTGGAGCAGCTCCAGGATGACATGCAGGAGAGGAGAGGCAAGACTACAACTGATGCCTTTGCCAGAGTGCCACGAGGTCCGAGGTCGTCTGCAGTGCTAGTTGCTGACCCCAGAGCCACCACGTCTGCACCAGCTACAGCCTCAGTTCCACCAGCTCCAGCGTCCACTCCAGCCTCAACTCCGACCACGTCTACAGAAGGCTTTGTCCTTGGAGTGCTCCGGACTCCACCACCACCTGAAGATCAAGCCTGAGTGTCGACTTAGCACTATGCATTTTCTAGGAACTTTTTGGTAACTTGTTGCCAAAGGGGAGAAAAATGTATAGATCATAGGCTTCGAGAGAGAGAGTGTTGCTTTTTTCTCTCTTGCTTTATTTGGTGGTTTTTCGCACTTTGTTTGCTTTTGTGTGAGATACTATGTCATTGCTCGTGAGACATTGATGATCATGTGTTTGATCATAAGCTACACTTAATGTTTGCTTAATATTATCATCTTATCTATCTTATGTGATCATTCACTATTCTTGGTGATGAGTGCATGTATTTCATTCTTATCATTTTAAGCGCTCCACCAAGATGTATGTGACATGGAAGAGTAACCCATGACTCTAACTCTTTGTGCATTTGCAGTCCAAAGCAAATTTTAAATATGCACAAATTTAGGGGGAGCTCTTACTTGTCACATACTTCTCAAAGCGACGATATGTTTCATGCTTATTATCATTTGTCGAAGCTTTGATCTATATGTTGTCATCAATTACCAAAAAGGGGGAGATTGAAAGTGCAACTATCCCTAGGTGGTTTTGGTAATTCATAACAACATATAGCTCATTGAGCTAATGCTATTCCAAGATGACTATTTCAGGAAAGCTCAATGATTGGCATGGCATGGATGTGAGAGTGGAACCCTCAAGATGCTAAGGACAAAGGATTGGCTAAAGCTTCAAGCTCAAGACTCTTCATTTTACATTTTAGTGATCCAAGATCACATTGAGTCTTTAGGAAAAGCCAATACTATCAAGGAGGGATGAGGTGTTGCTTAATGAGCCTCTTGCTTCATGTGCTTAGTGATATGCTCCAAAACCCTCAACTACTTTCCCACTTCCACAAATGACCTAAACCCTATGCCAAACTCGGCCCTACCGATTCTTTCTATCCGGCGCCACCGAGTTTCACTTGTCATAAGCCAATGCCAAACCCTAGCAATTCGGTTCTACTTATAGGGATCTCGGTCTCACCGAGATGGGATTGCAAACTCTCTGTTTCCCTTTCGTAACTTTTCGGTCTCACCGAAAGAGCGGATTGGTCCCACCAAGATTGCAATGTAAATTCAGTGTTTCCTTTTTGTAACTTTTCGGTCTCACCGAAAGAGCAAATCGGTCCCACCGAGTTTGCCTGACCAACTCTCTGGTTAGCTAATTACCAAAATCGGTCTCACCGAGTTTGTGTAATAGGTCTCACCGAGATTACGTTATGCCCAAACCCTAACCATATCGGTCCTACCGAGTTGCATGTCGGTTCCACCGAAAATCTCTAACGGTCACTAGGTTTACCTTTTCGGTCCGACCGAGTTTGTTGATTCGGTCCCACCAAGATTGGAAAACTGTGTGTAACGGTTGGATTTTGTGTGGAGGCTATATATACCCCTCCACCTCCTCTTCATTCGTGGAGAGAGCCATCAGAACACATACACAATTCCAACTCATATGTTCTGAGAGAGAACCACCTACTCATGTGTTGAGACCAAGATATTCCATTTCTATCATATGAATCTTGATCTCTAGCCTTCCCCAAGTAGCTTTCCACTCAAATCTTCTTTCCACAAAATCTGAATCCTATGAGAGAGAGTTGAGTGTTGGGGAGACTATCATTTGAAGCACAAGAGCAAGGAGTTCATCATCAACACACCATTTGTTACTTCTTGGAGAGTGGTGTCTCCTAGATTGGCTAGGTGTCACTTGGGAGCCTCCAACAAGATTGTGGAGTTGAACCAAGGAGTTTATAAGGGCAAGGAGATCGCCTACTTCGTGAAGATCTACCGCTAGTGAGGCAAGTCCTTCGTGGGCGATGGCCATGGTGGGATAGACAAGGTTGCTTCTTTGTGGACCCTTCGTGGGTGGTTGCTTCTTCGTGGACCCTTCGTGGGTGGAGCCCTCCGTGGACTCGCGCAACCGTTACCCTTCGTGGGTGGAGCCCTCCGTGGACTCGCGCAACCGTTACCCTTTGTGGGTTGAAGTCTCCATCAACGTGGATAGGATAGCACCACCTATCCGAACCACGGGAAAAACATCCGTGTCTCCAATTGCGTTTGAATTCTCCAAACCCTTCCCTTTACATTCTTGCAAGTTGCATGCTTTACTTTCCGCTGACAATATACTCTTTGCATGCTTGCATGAATTGTGTGATGATTGCTTGACTTGTCCTACAATAGCTAAAATCTGCCAAGAACTAAAATTGGGAAAAGGTTAAGTTTTTATTTGGTAAAGTAGTCTAATCACCCCCCCTCTAGGAATACTCTCGATCCTACACCTCGACACAGTTGCTGAAGCACTTCGGCTGGTTTGCGAGGAACTGGTTGAGGGTAGAAAATTGAGGTTGATTGTTGCCTTGGCCTTGATTTCCTTGGTTGCCTTGCCCTTGGTTGCGCTCTTGCAAGAGTTGCAAAAGCATCTGAGTGTTGGCGCTGGTGGCTGCCACGACAGCTTGCCATGCCTCCGGATGTGGAGGTGGTGGCGGTGGTGGCATAGGGTCCGGATTCTGGCGCGTTGGAGGAACCATCCTGAAGAGGTTGACATCCGTTAGCATCTTGAAAGACATATATTCAAGATGAATCAATGGATCGAAATTGCAACATATCGCCTTAACATTCGAACAAGAATGAATGAATGAATTCCAAAGTAAATCATCACACTTCCATAAGTTGAGAAGCCACTTACATAAAGGTAGAAGAATAAAACAACAAGGTACGGATATGAACAAATAATTGGTAAGGATTATCCAATCACAAACAAAATATCTGCGGAAAGAAATACTAGAGCTACTTGAATTCCCACCTATGAAACTCCCAAAGTTTTCTGCTTATGCAATCAGGTGTTGGGGATACAAGGGAAGCATAATATCTCACCCAAAACTAGAAAATCCTACATCCATCTGTATCCATCCTTCAACACATAACCAAGAAACCTTCGGAAATCATTTACCTCATCCTTCGAAAATCATCCATTATACGAGTTATGGCAATACTCCTGAACTCCCGCCCAGTACTGGGTGGCGTCGAGGTTATCTCACCACAACTGCATAAAGTAGATTTTTGATGTCGGAGAACTCAGGTATTCCAGAACTGCAACGATAAAATTGTGACGACAACACCTCGGAGCTCAACCCCCCGGGACACTACCACAACCACTAAATGTCAGGAGGCACCAAGAACAATGTTCTTGTCACAAAACCATCGAAATGATTCCAAGATACCCGCGTGATCCTAATTTTTTAGTGAAATTTGAGGAGAGAAGAGTCAAAACTCTACGTCAGGAGGCCTCGCTAGAGCGATGAAGGGACTGAGGAGTAAAAAGAATCCTACTCTCCGATATATATAATCCTAAGACTCAAAACATTTTCTTCTAGACTCAACAACGTCAGCGATTCGATCAAGCAGGGGGATGCTAAGTCGGGGAAGGCTCTGATTACCAACTTGTAACACCCACGATGTGGCTATATCTCCCACGTGTCGGGGCATGGCTTAGAGGCATGACCACATGGTACGCATGTCGCAAGAGGGGTAATCTTTACGCATCCCATGTACTGAATAAGAAAGGGATGAAGAGTTGGCTTACAATCGCCACTTCACAGAATACATAGTATATCATACATCATCCAGAATACAATCAAGGTACGACTACAGAACCAAAACAAGAAAGACAACCCCAAATGCTAGATCCCCGATCGCCCCAACTAGGCTCCACTACTGATCATCCGGAAAAGAAACATAATAACGGCCCGAATCCTCGTCGAACTCCCACTAGAGTTCGGTAGCGTCCCCTGCACTGGCATCATCGGCACCTGCATCTGTTTGGAAGTATCTGTGAGTCACGGGGACTCAGCAATCTCACACCCGCGAGATCAAAACTATTTAAGCTTAAGGGTAGGAAAGGGTAGTGAGGTGGAGCTGCAACAAGCACTAGCATATATGGTGGCTAACTTACACAAAAGAGAGCGAGAAGAGAAGCAAAGCACGGTCGAGAAACTAATCAAGATCAAGAAGTGATCCTGAAGCTACTTACGTTCAAGCATAACACGACACTGTGTTCTCTTCTCGGACTCCGACGAAAAGAGACCATCAGGGCTACACACGCGGTTGATTCATTTTAATTAAGTTTAAGTGTCAAGTTCTCTACAACCAGACATTAACAAATTCCCATCTGCCCATAACTGCGGGCTTGTCTTTCGAAAGTTCAAAACCCTGCAGGTGTGTCCCAACTTAGCCCATCACAAGCTCTCACGGTCAATGAAGGATATTCCTTCTCTCAGGAAGACCCGATCAGACTCGGAATCCCGGTTACAAGACATTTCGACAATGGTAAAACAAGACTAGCAAAGCCGCCCGAATGAGCCGAAAAATCCCGATAGGAGTTGCACATATCTTGTTCTCAGGGCACACCGATAAGAAATCCGTACAACTAAAACCAAACCTCAAGTTTCCCTGAGGTGGCGCTGCAAGGGGCTCTAGTTTGGACAAACACTCAGTGGAGCAATGGCCCGGGGGTTTAAAACAAAGATGACCCTTGAGTCCGCGGAACCCAAGGGAAAAAGGCTTAGGTGGCAAATTGTAAAACCAAGGTTGGGCCTTGTTGGAGGAGTTTTATTCAGGGCGAACTGGCAAGGGGTTCCCATTATCACCCAACCGCGTAAGGAATGCAAGATCAAGGAACATAACACCGGTATGACGGAAACTAGGGCGGCCAGAGTGGAACAAAACACCAGGCATAAGGCCCAGCCTTCCACCCTTTACCAAGTATATAGATGCATTAAAGTAACTAGATATAACAATGATATCCCAACAATATCCATGTTCCAACAAGGAACAAACTCCAACTTCACCTACAACTAGCAACGCTATAAGAGGGGCTGAGCAAAGCGGTAACATAGCCAAACAACGGTTTGCTAGGAAAGGTGGGTTAGAGGTTTGACATGGCAATATGTGAGGCATGATATAGCAAGTGGTAGGTATCGCGGCATAGAAAAAGAGCAGACAACTAAGCAAGCAAAGATAGAAGTGATTTCGAGAGTATGGTCATCTTGCCTGCAAAGTTCTTAGAGTTGACGAAAGGTTGATCTTCGTTAGCGTACTCAACAGGTTCCTCGATCACATACATACTCGTCTCCCGGCTCTACCCAAGGCAAGTACACAAGCAAAGGACCACCAATCAATCACGGTGCAATGCGCAAGCAACATGATGCAAAACACGGCATGACATGCGGGATGTGATATGCAATGCATATGCGTGCTCCGGAAGGAAAAGATTGAACCATACATCAACTTGGCAAACCAAGTGTGCCGCTGGAAAGATGAGATGATTTCGGTCAAAATCGATATAAAGATCAGCAGAATCGGATGCATGGTTTGCAAATGACAAGCACAACAAGAATGGGACAATTCTGCGATTAACAACATGATGCCATCTAGGATGCAACAAGAAACTAAGCTACTGCACTCCAGTATAGCAACAAAGCACATGGCAGTGATCTACTCAAGATACTTGACAAAACATGAACACTGAGCTAAAGCTATAAACCACTAGAGCATGACTAAAACAACATGGCAATAATGCAAAAGATAACAGTTTTAAAGACTTAGTGAAAATGCTAGACATAGCAGAAACATATTCAACATGGCATCTTTACAAGCTTGATTAACTCACTACAAGGCATGTCATGGCATGGAAGAAAATCTAGCATGAAGTGGACATGAAAATGAAGCTATCCATGTGCAAAGCAACCTGATGGCATGTTTGAATAAAATCACACGAAAATGACAAAACAACATCATGATGTAAAATGACATGTTTATGAACTTGCTCAAATGCAAAAACTAATGCCACCACGGGATTGGTGAGATTTTTCGACCCCCAAAACATATATAATATGTCTAGGTTAGTGTAGGAAAGTCATCACAAATATGCAAAAACAAAAATTGCCTAGAAAGGAAATAAACAGAAATGGGTAACAGCCTAATATGGAATGTGCAGAATTTGCCATGGCCAGAAATATAAAGGTGCTTCTTTCTAGAATTGGAAACCGCGGGGTTACTGAGAAAAAAAGGAGGGGGGTTGTGGATGACATGCGGGGCCGGTTGTCAGCGACTCCAGAATAAGATAAGTCGTTGGCAAAAATAGGGGTGCCTAGGACTCGAACCCAGCACCTCCCGCACGGAAACGAGTGCGCTGACCACTGTGATGGCTGTGTGTTGGTGATCTAGAGTGGGCTCTGTGCTAAATCAAATAACAACAATGCTTGGACCTGCTGAGACGAAATTGGTGGAAACAAAAGGTGTAGCCATGGGAATTCGAACCCGAGACCTCCTACAACTGAGTGTGCAGGAGCAACTAGTGGGTTATGAGCCCGGCCTATGAACATGAAGGGGCGCATCTGCCAGGACTAGTTTTCCAATAAAACATTTATTGAAAAACTGACCATTATATCAGACCAGTATAGAAGAATCCTCCTTACTGGTAGACAAATCCTTGATACAGAAATCCAGAAGTACTAAATATTATACAAGGTTGAGCTGAGGCTGCTCAACAATTTTATTACAAGCATGCCGATATTATATATAAAGGCGGATATGACACAAAGGGTATGGAGGCATAACTACTGACTCATAATAAAAGTGGTGGTGGATATGTCACAGTGAGGTGGGTGGCATGACTCCAAAATCTTACAGCTCATCAAGCGCTGGAGTGAGGCTTGATGATTTTATTAGGGTAGCGGAAGCGTATATAATACAAGTGACCAACTCCAGGATCGCACGGGACTGACTGGGTCTCCTCTAGGCGTCATACTCGCTATCGTACTCTTCATCCATAAGATTGCCTTCGTCAACATCTGGCCAAATCAACAAGCCAGGTGAGTACTTTGAATGTACTCGCAAGACAGTTTGGACATAAGATATAACAAATGTAAACATGATGCACATGAGCAGATTAGTAATGCACACTTAGGTAATAAATTTGCACTTCACGATAAATGAAAGGGAGTCAGGAGGTAGTCCTCCCGAAATCCTAATAAAATAGTTGAAGACCGATCAGGTGTCTAAAGCGATGCCTCGAAAGGAAATATAAATAAACATGCCGCAGTAGGGCGTCAGGGCGACACCACATAAAGGGCTTATATTGAAACGTAAATGGCAGTACGTGCCACAGTCGGACGTCTAAGTGACATCTTGAAAAGGGCTCATAACGTAAGTAAATAACAGGGATGCCACAGTCGGACGTCTGAGCGACATCACATAAAGGGATTATATCAAAAGTAAATAACAAGAATGCCACAGTCAGACGTCTGAGCGACATCACATAAAGGGCTTATATCAAAAGTAAATAACAAGAATGCCATAGTCGGACGTCTGAGTGACATCACATAAAGGGCTTATATCCGAAAGTGAATAACAAGAATGCCACAGTCGGACGTCTGGGCGACATCACATAAAGGGCTTATATCCAAAAGTAAGTAACAAGAATGCCACAGCCGGACGTCTGAGCGACATCACATAAAGGCTTATATTTCATCATTCGAATTCAAGTAGTTTATTAAGGTAAATCATCCC
>NC_041390.1:365458409-365479321 GCF_002162155.2 Triticum dicoccoides
GACATCACATAAAGGGCTTATATCCGAAAGTGAATAACAAGAATGCCACAGTCGGACGTCTGGGCGACATCACATAAAGGGCTTATATCCAAAAGTAAGTAACAAGAATGCCACAGTCGGACGTCTGGGCGACATCACATAAAGGGCTTATATCCAAAAGTAAGTAACAAGAATGCCACAGCCGGACGTCTGAGCGACATCACATAAAGGCTTATATTTCATCATTCGAATTCAAGTAGTTTATTAAGGTAAATCATCCCAAGGAATACTCAGTACATAATAATAATCTGGTTAGTCCGTCCACAGGAATAACATTCAGCTGGGTTTACCACTCTTAGTTTCATGTTTATTCTCCGGAGACTGTCACCAAGACTAACACTGAGACCGACACTGATATGTTGATCAAAGTCCTTGATCATGGACATGGTTACTTGAATGGTTTTGACTCTGCAGAGTTTGTACTCTTTACCCACAGCCAACGGATTTCAGTAGTCATAAAGGACTAGTTCCGTTTACAGTATTTTAGAAGAAACACATCTAACCAGTACACACCCATTCCATATTCCGCTGCCAGGAATCACCCTAGGCAATGTTCAAGAAAAACTCTAAGACGGGGAGGATACAACCTCGAATAGCATGGGATCAAATTTATATCACGCGCTCTAAGGGGTGCCCCCCTCTCGGTTCCAACCAGAAACACCCATGCCCCCTGACCGGATGACGGGCTTTAATCCAGGGCCATGGAACCCTCATCACGGCCCCTCTATTTGGTGTGTACAAGGAAAGAGGTTTGAACTTACTAAACCGTATTCTTTGCAGAAAACATGTGGTAGCACGGAAGGGGACGAACGGGAACAAGACTTGATCCACGTTAATACTGGCATGCTTCAACAATACCAGCTTGCAACCTATCATGCCACCACATGATCAGGTTATATCACCATCATGAGAACGCATCAATATCGAAGCTGTCAGGACCCCGACTCAATGCCACACCGATCTAGCATGTAACACATCATATCACTTTGCGGCCTCACGCACGGTATTCCCACGGGTGCCATCTTACCTGGCCCGGGACCGTTTGTGCCTTTTGGCTCACATATATGATAGTGTCGCTAGCATCCATATGACAAAGAACCCGGGCTGACATGGCTAGTCGTGAACCCAAAGTGGCACTAACTTACAGGGACAGGCATCCATGACCCATCATCGAACGTGTCGGTCACCAGCGAGTGAATCCAGGCTGTAGCACTGGGCTAGCAGGACTCCGGTGAACCGGGCTGTAGCGGGCTAACAGGACTCCGGTATTCATCGCGTGACATTTCCCGAAGGGACAGACACAGGAACGAAGAAGGACACATGCCGGCCAGCCTAAGTGTTCCGGAGCAGTAGCAAGCTACCATGGCTCAGTGGAAACACCAGGAGACATTTCCCGGTAAGAGAGGCTACTAAGGATAAACAACTAGATAGTCAGATCCCACACATACCAAGCATTTCAATAACATACACACAATATGCTCGATATGTGCAAATACAACATGGCATCACAAAATGACTCTACGACTCAAGTAGTTTTTATTCAATAGGCTCCGAGGAGCGAGATATCACAATCATGGGTCTCATGACCCAACACTCAGAGCATACAAGTCAAAGCACATGCGGAAGCTAATATGTCTGAGTACAGACATCTATAAATGAAAAAGGCTGAGAAGCCTGACTATCTACCAGATCCTGCCGAGGGCACAAGATCGTAGCTGAGGTATCAAGCTAAACGTCGAAGTCCACGTGGAACTACTAGTGAGACTGAAGTCTCTCTGCAAAAACATAAATTAAGCAACGTGAGTACAAATGTACCCAGCAAGACTTACATCAGATCTATCTACATATGCATCATTATCAACAAAGGGGGTGGTGGAGTTTAACTGCAGCAAGCCAGCTTTGACTCGGTGGCTAACCTGAACTACGACTGCAAGTAACTCTTTTGAGGTGGCGCACACGAGTCCACATATTCACCATATCAATACACCACTATGGATCCGCTCCCGTCTCCCTACGAGAACGCCATCCATATCACTCACGCTTATCTTGCGTATTTTAGAGTATCCACTTTCGCTTGTCTATGAACTATGCAAGGGGTCCAAGTTTCCATATCCGAGGAATCCGGCTATTCGAATAGATAATGATAACCCTGCAGGGGTGTACTTCTTCACACACGCTTTCGCCACTTATCGCCCTGTACACGTCATGTACCTCGGCAACCTTCAAGCGGAAGCCGGGCGAGGGAGTCAGCCACGACCTGACTAACCATACAAGTCTCTCGTCCAGGTTTATCGCCTATTCGGGTTCCATCCGCAAGGAGATCCGGCCGGGGTGTCGCTCACGACCCCAAACGATGTGAGCAGGGTTCCCAAGCCCACCATCCGGGTGCCACTTGGTACACCGTGCCACTGTGCCTAGTCTGTCCCAAGCCCACCTGTACCGGGTGCCACTTGGTAGACTACTAACACTACCTACAAACACCAGAAACTAGTTGCAACTCCTGGACAGAGATCATGTTGATTAATAAGTCGAGAGGGGTCGAGTTACCGGAACCCAATGTGTGGTAGTAACTGGTCATGGATCACAAACACAGAACTCAGTTCCTGAGGACGGCTGCAATGAGACAACCCACCATGTACTCCTACATGGCCTCTCACCGCTACCTTTACCAAATCGTGTTCACACACTTAGCTCACACACAGTAGGACATGTTCACACGCCTCTGATTCATCCCCGATGAATCAGACCTGACTCAACTCTAAGAAGTAGCAGGCATGACAAACAAGCATGAATGAGTAGGCACAACAGGGCTCAAACAACTCCTACTCATGCTAGTGGGTTTCATCTATTTACTGTGGCAATGACAGGTCATGCAGAGGATAAAGGGGTTCAACTACCGCAACAAGTAACAAATATGTCGTTGTTGTCCTAATGCAGTAAAAGAGAGCAGGAGCGAGAGAGTGGGATTTTATCGGAATGAACAAGGGGGTTTTTCTTGCCTGGCACTTCTGAAGATAATATAGCTCTTCGTCGGTGTCATCGATCACATCGCCGGTACACGTCTATCGAGAGGGGACAAATACCGGCAAACAAGGAAAAACACAATCAATGCAATGCGACAATATGATGCATGCTATGACATGGCAATATGAATGTGTTTTGGGCTAATGCACTTGGCTATGATTTAAATGAAGTTGGTTTTAATACATGATTCAAATTCCAACTCCATATATGATTATTTAAATGCCCTTTATTTGTTTTGTCCAAAACAGAGGACAAACATTGTTCAAACATGCATGAAAATGGTACAGATGGATTCCTTGAATTTTTCTGATAATTTTTCATATATAAATTATTTAATTTGGAGTTACGGTTGAATTTCTATGAATTTTAGAAGTTTTAGGCATTTTCTGAAATTTCCTGAATTAAATTAAATCCAGAAAATGACTTATTGCGTCAGCACCACGTCACTGTGACGTCAGCAGAGTCAACTGGGCGTCCCAGGTCAAACCTGACCAGTGGGGTCCACTGGTCAGTGACACAGTGTTGGTTTGTGTGGCTGACGGGTGGGACCAGGTCAACGGCCACGTCAGCGGGTCAATGCTGACGCGTGGGTTCACACATTTTATTAATTAATCTAACTATTTTGGTTAGCCGGTAACCTAATTATGTGGGTCCCACTGTCAGTGGCTCTAGGGGTTAATTAGATGGATCATTAACACTAATTAAGCGTGCCACGTCGGCAGTCGCCGGAGTATCGCCGGCGGCGACCATTCCGCACGGCGGCGCGGCTCGGATTTGAGCTAGGGGCGATGGTTTGGCGCGCTGAGCGCACCGGGGAGGAGCTCTTGCACTCGCGCATCTAATGGACCAGACGGGTGGTCACGGGGCAGCCGGAATCTCGCCGGCGACGAGCTTTGGCGGCGACCGGAGTTCGGCTGGGAGGGGAGAAGGAGCTACGGTGCACGGCAGGGGCCGGTGCTGGACGTGTTCGGCTCCTGGGAGCTCGGTGAGCACGGAGACACGCTCAAAAATGGGCGGGGGCGACTGTGGCCATGGCAACGACATGGCACGGCGGCGGCAAGCTCGGCCGTGGTCGGAAGATGGAGCTAGGGGACGGGAACAGAGGGGGCGAGCAAAGAGGAGGCAGCAGGAGCTCACAGGGAGAACGATGAGGTGGTCAGCGAGCTCGGGGGCGTCTTCGGTGCTGCGAATCGAACGGCGGCGATCGTCGGCCGTGGCGATGAAGATGGCGGTGATGGCGTGGCTTTAGGGCACCCGGCGTCGCGTGCGTCGCGGTAGAGCTTCCCGGATCCAAGGCGGAGCTCGTGGCCTAACTGGCTGGGCATGGGGATGCTGGTGGCTCCGGTGGTGCTCGTCGGCAATCTCGGGTGCGTCCGGGGATGAGCGAGGGAGAGAGACAGAGGAGGGAGAGGGGATGCAGCGGGTGAGGGAAAAGAGAGAGGGGACACGGGGCGTCGTCGTGGCGTTGCTAGGAGGGTCGGGGAAGCAGGAGGTGGCCGGGGCGGCGTCGGCGCTCGCCACCGAGCTGCTTCGGTGCGAGGGGAGGAAGACGACAGGGGAAAAAGCGGCGGTGGGCTGGGCCGCTGGAGGAGCTGGGCCGGCTGGGCTGCCAGGTGAGCAACAGGTAGGTCTTCTGCTCTTTTTTATTTTTTTCTTCTGTTTTGTTTTATTTAATTTCGTTTTGCCACTGTTTTGAATTTAAAATAATTCAAACAATGCCAAAAACTCCTCTGAATATTTTTATTTTGCTAGATGGACTTTTCCAAAAGATCATAAAATATTTCAGGGGTATTTGAAATTATATTCTAATTATATGAATATAATTCAAATTCAAATAGCTAATGATTTAAATTCAAAGTCCCAAAAATAAATCCTTTTAAAATGTTCATTATTTTTGGTTTGGATCAAAACCCTTGCCAAAAATATTAAACATCTAAGAAGAGCATTTTGGAATAATGAATGAGATTTTAGGGTTTTTGCCCTTCTTTTATTTAAGTTTTTGAGGCTTCCAAAATTCCTCATCTCAAGTTTCAAAAATTTAAACATGATGCACATATGGAAGCAAGCATAGGTCAGGCCAGGACTAGGGATGTGACAGAAGCTCACTCGCAGCCTACTTTGCATGAAATATAACCTTCACAAATGCTCATATAAACATGCCATGCAGAAACCACTCAAGCAAACATGAAAAACACTCATCATATCAAAGGTTCAAACATGCTTGCCTTGTTCGGAGTAGTCGGAATCTAGCTCGGCGAAGTTTGCGGCTCCGTCACCTCCTTCGGTATCTATGTTATAAAAGAAATCAGACACTAACGTAAATACCGTGCATGCATAAAAATTGTTCCAAATATTTTTCAATTAAATATGATAAAAAACTAGATAGAAAAATAAAGATGACAGCAAAAGAATCAGCTCAAAATCATCTTTTGTTTAAAAGTTATAAAGGTTTTAGTCCAGGGACTGATCTGTGATGAAAAAGAAACTTTCCACGGGCTAGTTTAGAAAAACAAAAAACGTTTCGGTTAGAGATACGCTGAACCAAAGGGAAAACGTACTTTGCCCGAAGGCGCTTTCAGAAAACATTTTGAATAAAAGAGGAGAGGCTGACGAGGGGGTCCCACCCGTTAGGTTTGAAATTCAGAACAGAGTCCCACCGGTGCCCGAGGCTCGTGGTGGTCGCCGGTGTCGATCCACAGCGAGGTAGGGGGAGTGGAAGGTACCTACGAACTCACGGAGTACTCCAGCATTTGTGGGTCGTGGAGTTGGTCGTCGGCGAGCACCACGTCGACGGCGGCCTCCACTCAGGCGGACGGTGGTTCGGTCGAGGATGATTCTCTCCGAAGGGGGCTGCAAACTCCAAATTGAAGCACGGGTCAGGCAAGCGGGTGCACTAGGAGGCTACTGGCACAGTTTGGGAGGCGGGGATGCTCTCACCAGAGAGAATCTTGCCGGAGCCCGAAGCGGATCAGGGCGGCCGGAGTCAGGGAAGAAGGCTCTCCCGAGGCCTTCTGATGAGCGTGGCGAGGTTCTGAGGCGAGGAGGGGAGGTGCTGGGTCGAGAACGAGCTCGATGCCTCTATTTATAGTCGGCCCGAGGTGGTTGCCGAGAACGGGATTTCTCCAGCGAGCGATTACGGCGAGGCAGTTGTCGGGCTGTAGGTTTAGGTGATTGGGCAGCTTCGGATTGGTCCACTGGCCCCATTCAACGGCTAACCTGGTCAGATTTGGCCTGCTCCCATGGTTTCGACGGAACGGAGCTCACGGGCTCGTCGGCGGCAGAGAGCACGCTCTGCGCCTCTCAAGCCACGGTGACGGTTCTGCAGCACGCACAGAGAAGAGGACGGCCACGCGGAAGCTCCTGGTGGTGTGGGGGCTGCTGGTCGGCGCCGTTCCACGCTAAGCCTCTCTGGCGGCCGCAGCGAACATTGTTGTCGCCACTCACGGGGGAGATGTACTCCTGCCAGCTCACCGCAGACGCTCGCACCCGTCCAGACGAACGTGCGGCGCGATGGATAAGAAGAAGGAACAGGGAGCATGGCGCCACTACAGTTACTGGCGAGATCGACGTGAATCTCTGAAGAAAATGACACTGACGACTGAAACTGAAACACTGAACTCTGAATTTGAATAGAAACAGTGCACACCAGCTGTTCGATGAAATGTTTTGAGCACGTGGAAATTTTTTCTTGAGCTGAGACTTGGTGAGGTGATCTCTTGATGTATCTGGAGACCGCCTGAATTTTCTCAGAATTTTAGGAAAAGAAAAAAGAATGAATTTCACAAAAAATGGCAAATCTGGTCCAAACTTGCAGCATGTAAATTTTGAAAAATTTCAACTGTGGACCAGCAGATCTTGATGGATCTAGGTTGAAGGTACTAAGGACTAGCCAGAGGAGTTTATTTGGGACCAAGACTCAAAGGAAATCTGGTAGTTCCTTTGTAAACCACCAAAGTACAAATAAATGCCAGAAAATGATTTTGAGGTTAAAACAAATAGAAATAAAAATATAGGGGATGTTGAACCTTGCTAGACTTGATGCTTGACTTGACCCAAAGTAGGGAGGTGGGTTTTGGAAGAAGATTTTCTACATAGGCCATGGCAAGAGAGAAATTTTTGAATGGGGAAGAATAAATCCATAATTTATAGGGATTCTTTTTAATAAAAAGGAATTGTAAAAACCTTCCAAAATTATTTATGTTGAGCCCACACAAGATGAAAAACCCTTAATACCGAAGATAAAGATTGGGAAGAACCCCAAAAAAATACTTGTCACAAATGAATTTTTTTTGAGAAGGAGAGTCTTTAAAAAAAATTTAAATAACCTCCTTCCAATTAAATAAAGAATTAAAACCAAACCAAAAATTTTGGAGTGTTACAGCGTCTCCCTTTGAACAGAGAGATGCACGGTCCTGGAAATCTCCATGAACACGCAGCAGAGTTCCGGCGTCGATGGCAAGCAAAGGCGGCGACTACTGCAGCTGCAGAGCACCGGCGCGCGTGCGGGATGGGGGCAAGGACGCGCGCATGCAAGCGGAGCAGCAAGGGAATGTGCGTGTGCGGGCCCTCCCAAGGACGAGCTCCCGGTGGCTAAGGCGGTGGCTAGGCGAGGCCTGGGGCTCGCCCGGGGCTGCTGCACTCCGGGAGCGCGTGAGCGTGCTAGCTTAAGCGCCGAGGCGAGTGTGGCAAGGCAGAGCGTGGGAACACATGGGCAAGCCGTGGCCACGACAGGAACTACCCAAAACAATTACAACTTCACCGGAGCACCGAGAGCACGGGAAATATTGAATCGAAGCAGCGCCTGCGATGATCTATTGACGACAAGAAGGAGCAGGGAGGAAGTTGGGTATACCTGCTTACCCTAGGACAAGAATACGGCGGCGGAGTCGAGCCTGCGGCGACGTGGACGAGCTCTGAACCTGGCGGGGCTGCTGTCTGAGAAGAAGAGGAAGAAGACAGGTCGGAGAAGTCGATCCAGAGGCCGTAGAGGTGCGTGCGTCGAAGTAGGATACGTAGGGGAACTTGAAGGTCTTCTCCGCGGCGTCCGAGGTGATGGGAGGCGCGACGAGCATCTATCCCGAGCTGAATCTCGAGCTCGACCGGGTCATGGCGGGCAGGGCGAGGGCGAGGCATGTGACGCCAACCTAGGCGGCGGCGAGGGAAGGATACGAGGGTCTCGGTCGAGGAGAAATCCTAGGGCACCGGTGACATGATAAATAGGGGCTAGGGACGCCGGACAGCCGTCAAATCATCGAGCTCGTTGACATGGTGCCTTGGATGCGTGCCGTACAGAGGAGGACGACTCTCTGTCATTGGGGGCTTGGTGGGATGAGATGAACAGGCAATTGGCCAGGTGGGCTGTGGCTGGAAGAGGCCTCGACTGGGCTGAGGCTGCTGGCTGCTGCTGCTGTTCTTCTCTTTTTCCTCAAACGGAAATGAAACAGAAAAGCACAGGGGAAATGAAGAGGAGTTTGAGCAAAATGAAAATATGCTCAAGCTCCTGGAATTGTGCTCTATTTAATAAAATTGGTTTGGAGTTTTTTAAAGCAAGTAAAATAATTCAAGTTTGAATTAAATCCAAACTTGAACCATTTTAAACCCTAACCAAAACAACTTAGATAAGGCTGAGATTCAGTAGAGAGGTTTAGGACATGATGGCTGAATTGTGAGGAAGTGTTGAACATTAATGGAGGAGGACAAGATGGCACTTGCCAAATAGAAGAATGAGAAGGAGGGGAGGGGTGACGCAAGGGGCGATCATGCATGAAACACACAATGCACATGATGAGCATGATGAAATGCAACATTACAAGAAGCACAAATGCAACACTTGAAATGATCACAATGCAAACATGGATGACAAAAGCAATACATAAAAGGAAATGGCATAGCAATGCAACAAATAACAACACAAAGGCAACCCAAAGAAGCCAACCATGATAGACCCAAGGAATTGGATGAAGACCAAAATTGATACATTGCCAAAATAAAGAAGGTTTTACATCTGGGTTGTGACAAAGCGGGCTAGCTTGAGCTTCCCCATCAACCCTTGGCGCGGAGGACGGACTAGGCTGCGCACTGGAGCTTGCGTGTAGTCGCGGTGTCGTACGCCACCAGCTCTTGCAGGAGGCGATGGGTGCACTGAGCTTCCTCGGAGGAGAGCTCGTGGCGGTTGACGCTCGCCTCGAGGCGGAGGACCTTGCTACCTCTTGAGCACTGCGTTGGTTTTCCCTTGAAGAGGAAAGGGTGATGTAGCAAAGTAGCGTAAGTATTTCCCTCAGTTTTTGAGAACCAAGGTATAAATCTAGTAGGAGGTCACGCACGAGTCCCTCGCACCTACACAAACAAATAAATCCTCGCAACCAACACGATAAGGGGTTGTCAATCCCTACACAGTCACTTACGAGAGTGAGATTTGATAGAGATAATAAGATAAATAAAATAGATTGGAAACTTATATGATAAAAGATAGACCCGGGGGCCATAGGTTTCACTAGTGGCTTTTCTCAAGATAGCATAAGTATTACGGTGGGTGAACAAATTACTATCGAGCAATTGATATAAAAGTGCATAATTATGAGAATATATAGGCATGATCATGTATATAGGCATCACGTCCGCGACAAGTAGACCAAAACGATTCTGCATGTACTACTATTACTCCACACATCGACCGTTATCTAGCATGCATCTAGATTATTAAGTTCATAAGAACAAAGTAACGCATTAGGCAAGATGACATGATGTAGAGGGATAAACTCAAGCACTATGATATAAACCCCATCTTTTTATCCTCGATGGCAACAATACAATACGTGCCTTGCTACCTGTCGGTGTCAAAACCGGCAGATCTCGGGTAGGGGGTCCCGAACTGTGCGTCTAAGGCGGATGGTAACAGGAGGCAGGGGACACGAAGTTTTACCCAGGTTCGGGCCCTCTTGATGGAGGTAAAACCCTATGTCCTGCTTGATTAATATTGATGATATGGGTAGTACAAGAGTAGATCTACCACGAGATCAGAGAGCTAAACCCTAGAAGCTAGCCTATGGTATGATTGTATGTTGTCCTACGGACTAAAACCCTCTGGTTTATATAGACACCGGAGAGGGCTAGGGTTACACAAGGTCGGTTACAAAGGAGGAGATATACATATCCGTAATGCCTAGCTTGCCTTCCACGCCAAGTAGAGTCCCATCCGGACAGAAGACGAAGTCTTCAATCTTGTATCTTCATAGTCTAACAGTCCGGCCGTCCGGAGACCCCCAAATCCACGACTCCCTCAGTAGCCCCTGAACCAGGCTTCAATGACGATGAGTTCGGCGCACAGTGTTGTTTTCGGCATTGCAAGGCGGGTTCCTCCTCCGAATACACCACGGAAGAATTTGAACACAAGGATAGTGTCCAACACTGCAAAACAAGTTCCACATACCACCGTAGAGAGAATAATATTTCCACAAATCTAATTTGCTGACTTGTTTACCTTATGCCATGGCCCGGTGACTATTCGAACCGTTTCCTTTAAATAGCCCCGCACATAACACGAGACAGTTTTTGACATGTCTTGTCAAAGCAGAGATTGTGTTCCCCCAATTACGGGATTCTCATCAATATGGTCGTGGGTAACCCAACCGTGTCTAGGACTCCTAGATTATTGGCAAGTCCCAAACTGCTACGAAGAGGACGCTTGATATTCACACTCTTTATAAAGGGACAAGGCTTTTACTTTTTTCCCTCCCGTGCTCAATCGAATCCTTCCCCCGCCTCGAGTTCTAACACCCAAAGCCCAGGTCAAGTGCTCCGGACCTTCAATCATGTCCGGATCTAGCCTTCAAGGCCGGTGGATGCCCTCCTCCGTTATGAAAGAAGACATCAAGAAGTTGAGGGAGGCCAGATACCTGACCGCCGAGGTTTCGCATCGGCTGCCTACCCGAGGGCAGGTCGTCCCTACTCTTGAACCCAACAAAGATGTCGTGTTCATCTCCCACTTCCTCCGAGGTCTAGGCCTCACTCTGGATCCCTTCGTTAGGGGGTTGATGTTTTATTACGGGCTAGATTTCCACGATCTAGCCCTGGACTCCTTTCTCCATATTTCGGCATTTATTGTCGTATGTGAGGCGTTCCTCCGCATTACCCCTCACTTCGGCCTGTGGCTCAAGACCTTCGATGTGAAGCCGAAGATGGTCGAGGGGCAGCATGTAGCATGCAGAGGCGCATTAATAAGCAAGATCACTGGAGCTCCATGGCCAAAGGGTTCCATTCCAGAGGTGTACGGATTATGGCAACGGGAGTGGTTTTACATCACAGCTCCCAGAAGTGCCAAGTGGGCGGCTGCCCCTGCTTTCCGCTTAGGCCCTCCACCACAACTGATGTCAAGGATTAGCAAAGGGCTAAGCTGGGGTCCAGCCAAGGACGTGCCTGTACTGTAGAGCCGCATTCGAGATCTCTTTGAAGGAGATTTTAGTTTGATTATGGTAATGCAAGTCATGCTGTTTCGATGAATCCAGCCATGCAAACGCCGGCCCCTCCGCATGTGGGAGTTCAACCCAGAAGGACCGCGCGTTGTTCAGAATTTCCTCGGCCTGACCCTCAAGGAGATGTATAAATCATTCTTCAGACACCAGATAGAGTGTCCGGACACTACCGAGGACGTGGGCCTGAGCAGCAACTGCACCGCCGACCAAGTAAGTTATCCTCTAGCCGAACACACCGTCTTTCATTTATCATGACGTCATTCTAAGAAATCACTCTTTGACCAGGACTAGATAACAAAGGCGAAGATGATCCGGTGTTCGCCCCCCCCCTTCCGGAAGGCTTGGAGAATCCGGTGCTGGAAAAGATGCTCGAGCTAGCACCTTGCCCGGAGCCCTCACAGGAAGATAAAGGGGGAATAAAGGGGGAGAAAGCGGGCCTCCACCGCTACCCATTCCGACTGAGGGAACGGGCGCCTCCATGAGGGAGGATAACCCAAGGGAGGAATCTGGCATTCTCTCACCCCGGGGAAGGAAGAGGACTACCCCTGAAGATCCGAAAACCACGATTTCCAAACGGGAGAAGAAATCTCCACCACAGGGTCCTGCCTTGGAGGGTGCTCTTGCCGCACAAAGTCCGCGCGGGATCTTCCCTCTAACAAGCTGTAAGTAATCAAAAAGTACTTTAATAGTGAAGATATTACTACTTCATTTCTGAGGAAAATAACCGAAGCATTTATCTTGCAGTTCGGATCTTAGCCCTTCTCAGCAGAGCTCGTCTTCGGGGGATCTTCTTCCGGAGATGATGGAGAGCGTAACGCCTCCCCCGGACTCGCCCGCTCAAGAAGCGGGCGACCTTGAAGTGTCATCACGGAAGGCCTCTCCGGATCCGGTGAGGCCAGAAGATAATCCTATAGTCACCCGAAGTCCTCAGCATCCGGCTCTTGAAGAGAGCAAACAAAAGAGTCCGGCACCGTCTGGTATGCGGTTAGACGTACTGAGCGAGCTATTGGAGCGAGCGGCCATCTCAGAAGAACACCGTTCGTTAATGGGTATGGTGATGGAAAGAATTTTGTCTGCCGAAAGCGGATTACATGAAGCCTTTATGAGTCTACTGACAGGCTTTGAGGTACGTGATACTTTTTGATAGTAGCGCACATTTTTAGGTGTGACCTGTGCAGATAGTAGCCCCTGAGACTCTGGTTGTCGTCGAGAACGGCGGCGAACAGAGGATTGTAGTCCCAGGTAGTAACCAAACCGCCTTTATGTGCAGGTGGTGGAAGCTCCGGTGGCTAGCCTGACTAATGAGTTTGCCGAACTAAAGCGGCAACTAGATACGGCAGATGCCGACATCGAGCTTGTTAACAAGCGGCTTGACGAGGCACATGGTAAGTAATGCTTTCTGGTGAATGTCACATAGTAAGAGCAGCATGATGCCAGTATCTTTAATATGTTGTGACTGCAGATGGAGCTGCCACCGTGGAGACCCTTCGGGCGGAACTTGCCCAGCCAAAGAACAAGCAAGGAGTAGTAATGTGTCTTCTTTGAAGGCGGCCGAAGAGTTGAGGGCCGAGAAGGCCGCGCATTGCGAGAGCAAAGAGAAAATGGCCAAGATGGCTGTAAAGTTAAAATACACTGCCGACCGTTGCCAGTTCCTTGAAGAAGAAAACCAAGTGAAGGTGGCAGACCTTGAAAAGGCCATGATGACGACCAAAGACACCCGCTCTGCTTTGAGAGCGAAGAAGGAGGAGCTGTGTGAAGCCGGGGATATTGCGGCTGGGAAGCCCTTCATGTCGCGGAGGAAGTTCGGAGATCCTCGGTATGCCCCTCTGGATCAGCTGTGGAGTTCGGCAGACGCATATATGGACTTGGAGGCGAGCGTTGTCGATGCGGCCAAATACTTCCAAGATCAAACAGATCGTGAAGTGGACAAGCTGTTCTGGTCGTAATTTAACATTCCAGAGCGTCCGCTTCCATTGACTGATCATCTAGTCGAATGGGCTGAACTCAATAGGTTGTCCGGACTCGCCATGAGGTCTGTCGTGGATCAGCTGTGGCCGGAAAAGCCGAAGCCGAACAACTATTTCAGCTTAGTGCAGCAGTTCCTTGGTGCGGTGCCGCGCATCAATGCGATGAAGAGGTCGGCGTGCATAGAAGGCTCGCGGATGGCCCTTGCCCGTGTTAAAGCATACTGGGCGGAGATGGATGCTACCACTATTGCGGCGCAGGGTTCGGCCCTAGGCCGAGTGGCTGCCGAGCACTATTTTGAGAGGTTCTCGAGGGTGCTCGTTTGATAGAGGCCCAGTGCTCGAAGAATATTATGTTTGAGTGACATGTATTCCCATTGTAAACGCAATGTTTTTATGAAATTTATTAAGGCTGTGTTTATACTTTTTCCTGAAAGTAATATGATGCCTCCTGTGCGGTCGTTTATGTATACATGTGTATAACCTGAAAGATTGCAGTCGTCGGCTTCAGCCCCCACGCATATAATGCGGAGGTGTTCGCAGAAGACGTGTGTTCACACTTAACCCAACATCTTGGCCCTATTAAGGAGGTGATAGCGCAACAAACGAGGTAACAGGACTATAATGCTTTAACACTTTCACTTAGCCATAGGAGTTTGACGGTGGGGCTACTATATAGCCCCTGGTGGCTCCGTACTCTCCTGAATTCGGGGCGCGTACATGCCTGGCCAGGAAACGACCCTTCGTTAAGGCGGAGGAATTCTAACATTCTGGTAGGTCATCGAGTGGTTGACCAGTCTCACGCTATATCATGACAGTCAGTTTTCGGCTTTCTGTACTGAGGTGCTCGTCCGGATGACCCGGGGCACAATCGCAGTAGTTCTCCTAGTGCTACCTTAGCCGATAGAGCAGAACGTAAGGTACCAAAACATAGGAGCCGGGCAAACCCAACATTTGACCAAAGACATGATTCGGAGCTAATGCATATAAGGCCAAACTCGCGACGCCGAACACTCCCTAAGGTATTCGGTCTTTATGGTATAAACCGGGCCTAAACAGTGCCCTTTGTAAGAAGCCCCTGGTGTCCAGGTACATGCATTATTCTGACGTGGCCACATTCCAAGACGCCAGCATCCTTCTCAGTTGTACTGAGAATCCGAGGGATGTGTATCAACAAGAGACAGTAAAAAAGGTTGACACAGGGTCTTAATCTAAAAAGAATCCTTGGGACGGGTCCCTGCTGCATGTCTGCGCCTGTGTCTCCGCTGTGTCGTATCCTGGACGGGTGTAGCGCGGTGGTCATCTATAAAAGAGAGGAACTTAGGTGAAAAGTTGTCGTGTAAAAAGGTAGGTTTTAAAAACCATGTAAATTTCAAGATGAGTAAAAATTGCCACTTGTCTGCGCGCGTTGAGCCCCTTGTGTTTGTGATAGGGGTGTGGCCATCAAACCTGTGCGAACTTCATATAGCTGCGCCAGACTCATCTAACCCTGTCCGTGGTCTTGACGACCTATCGAATACTTTAGTTGGTGAGGCCATTTTAGTGTGTGGCTGCTGAGGCAGCCGCACCCTCCTCGGCGCGCAGGGATCACTCAATATTTCCATTTACTGTAATGATGCCACGTGGACCGGGCATCTTAAGCGTGAGGGAAGCGTAATGCGGTATTGCATTAAAGCGAGCGAAAGCTTCACGTCCAAGTAGTGCTTGATAGACACTTTGGAACGGAGCAATGTGGAAGGTTAAATTTTCTCTACGGAAGTTATCGAGGAAGCCGAATATAACTTCTAGTAGCAGGGAGCCCGTGCAATGAGCCCCTGGTCCTGGCGTTACTCCTTTGATAGTATTGCTGAGGCAAATTTTCGTTGGGTCTATCCCTATTTTGCGGATTGTGTCCTGATATATCAGGTTTAGACTGCTGCCTCCATCCATCAGGACTCGTGTGAAGTGGTATCCGTCAATTATTGGGTCTAATACCAAGGCAACCCATCCTGCACGCCGAATACTTGCTAAGTAATCCCGATGGTCAAAAGTGATCGATTGAGACGACCGGTGGCAGGACTCCGCGGTGATAGGCCCTTGGGCATATTTATCTAGGAGTGCCGTTTTGTTTCTCCCCTTGATCACGTGTAACACGTTTACTGTTTTGACTTCTGGTGGAAATTTCTTTTGTTCCCTAGTGTCTGGCTTGAGAGGCTCATCCTCGTCTTCGCTTGGTGTATCCTCCCCCTTGTGTACAGCATTGAGCTTGCCGGACTAATTGAAGACCCAACATTCTCTGTGGGTATGATTAGCGGGTCTACCAGGGGTGCTATGGATCTAACATCTTTGGTCCAGAATTTTGTTGAGGCTGGACAGTTCATCTCTCGCGCCTTTAGAGGGCGGCTTTTGCTGACCTGGCCGAGAGCTTCTGAATCCGGCGTTTACCGCTGTGCTCTTCGGGCTGTCTTCTTTATTCTGGCGCTTGTTATTTTTGCTGCATCGTGGTTTCCCGTTTTCATCTCTAACTTCGGATGTACTTGGGTCACTGGTGCTGCATCTGGCTAGCCAGCTATCCTCACCCGCGCAAAAGCGGGTCATGAGGCTTGTTAATGCTGCCGTTGTTCTCTGCTTTTCTTGGCCGATGTGTCTGGCAAGCCATTCGTCGCGGACGCTATTCTTAAAAGCTGCCAAGGCTTCAGCGTCCGGACAGTCAACTATTTGGTTCTTTTTAGTAAGAAACATGTTCCCAAGCTTTCGGGCTGACTCTCTGGGCTGTTGAGTTATATGACTCAAATCGTCCGCATCCGGAGGCCGGACATAAGTCCGTTGAAAATTTGCCCGAAAAGCGTCTTCGAGCTCTTCCCAGCTTCCAATGGAGTTTTCGGGGAGGCTTTTAAGCCAGTACTGAGCTGGCCCTTTGAGCTTGAGGGGTAAGTACTTGATGGCGCGGAGATCATCTCCTCGAGCCATATGGATATGGAGGATATAGTCCTCAATCCAGACCCCCGGGTCTGTTGTTCCGTCATATGCCTCTATGTTTACGGGTTTGAATCCCTCTAGAAATTCATGGTCCAGCACCTCATCGGTAAAACATAGGGGGTGTGCAGCACCCCTATATCTGGGTGTACCGCGTTGTTCGGATGTTTGTTGTGTTGTATCGTATGCTGGAGCGCGCTTGCGTGGTCCATAGATCGATCTGGTTGCGCCGTCCTTTTGATGCGAGCCCTCGCGTGGATCGTAGATTGGCTTATGTGTGGCGTTGTTTGCCGCTCTATGTTGGCTGTGAGGACGTCTATCCGGCCAGGTGGCCGTTTCGATTTTTGGTTGCGGGGGATCTAAGGCCTCCTCATCGAATTCAGGTAGCAACTTCCGCTTCGCGTAGCTCTTGGTGGGGCGATTACCGCCGTACTTTGCTGCTGCGTTGAGTACTTTGCTCCATCTGATTCCAAGTGTGTCTTGTGTAGCCTTGAGTATTTGCTTCTGCTTTTTTAGACTCCTCGCGGTGGCAACAAGCCTTTGACGGGCATTTTGTTGCTCTGGGTGTCTGTCCGGTGTGAGGTCGTCCGGACTATTATCTTTGACAGAGTCAGGTTGTTTGGTTTGATTCTTCGTGTTGCCATGGTCGAGCGATGGTTCACCCTGTTCTAACGCTGGGTCTATATGATCGTTGTTTCTGTCGAGGCGGGGTTTGGGGCGGCGCTTACGCTGCCGCTTTGACTGCTTCTCGAGGGGACAACCCTTTGTTGCATCCTTACGTTCCTCGTCGTCGTTTTCTTTTGGTGTGCTCACCATGTATACGTCATGTGATGAAGTGGGCGTCCAGTGCCCTGTGGGCAGTGGTTCATGTTCGTCTCCTGCATCGTCGCCCATACTGTTGATGTCTTCGGAGTCAAGGTCGAGCATGTTGGTTAAGTCATCGATAGTGGCTACTAAGTGGGTGGTGGGTGGGCGGCAAATTTCTTCGTCATCCGCATCCCAATCCTGCCGGACATAGTTCGGCCAAGATCCTCTTGACAAGGAGAGGGACCTTAATGTGTTCAGTATGTCGCCAAGGGGCGAGTGCTGAAAAATATCTACGGAGGTAAAATCCATGATCGGCGCCCAATAGGATTCAATAAGATCGGGCGCAGGCGGTTCGGAGTCCGTGGCCGGAGAAAGATCCGGTAGTTTAACAATGCGGCTCTCGTGCAAGGTAAGGTCGATGTTCGGCTCGATTGCCGCTGAGGGTAAGGCCTCCGTGGCGGGGTCCATCCACCCATCCATGGACGGCGCAACTGGCTCCGAATTGAGGGTCGGAGCGGCTGCTGGTGCGATCTCCTGAACATTGTCCGATGGTAGAGCTAAATCGTACTCATCATGACCATGTGACGCACAAGGCAGAGGCTCGAATATGTCGAAGATCAAGTCTCCGCGGACATCGGCCGTGTAGTTTAAGCTTCCAAACTTGACCTGGTGGCCAGGGGCTTAGCTTTCAATCTGCTCCAGATGGCCAAGCGAATTGGCCCGCAGTGCAAAGCCATCGAACACAAAGATCTATCCGGGGAGGAAAGTCCCACCCTGGACTACATCGCTATTGATGATAGTAGGAGCCATCAAGCCTAACGGCGACGACACAGAGGAACTCTCAATGAAAGCACCAATGTCGGTGTCAAAACCGGCAGATCTCAGGTAGGGGGTCCCGAACTGTGCGTCTAAGGCGGATGGTAACAGGAGGCAGGGGACACGAAGTTTTACCCAGGTTCGGGCCCTCTTGATGGAGGTAAAACCCTACGTCCTGCTTGATTAATATTGATGATATGTGTAGTACAAGAGTAGATCTACCACGAGATCAAAGAGGCTAAACCCTAGAAGCTAGCCTATGGTATGATTGTATGTTGTCCTACGGACTAAAACCCTCCGGTTTATATAGACACCAGAGAGGGCTAGGTTTACACAAGGTCGGTTACAAAGGAGGAGATATACATATCCGTAATGCCTAGCTTGCCTTCCACGCCAAGTAGAGTCCCATCCAGACACGAGACGAAGTCTTCAATCTTGTATCTTCATAGTCTAACAGTCTGGCCAAAGGATATAGTCCGGCCATCCGGAGACCCCCAAATCTAAGACTCCCTCACTACCCCTGCTGTCACTGGGAAAGGACACCGCAAGATTGAACCCAAAGCTAAGCACTTCTCCCATTGCAAGAAATATCAATCTAGTAGGCCAAATCAAACTGATAATTCGAAGAGACTTGCAAAGATAACTAATCATACATAAAAGATTTCAGAGAAGAATCAAATATTGTTCATAGATAAACTTGATCATAAACCCACAATTCATCGGATCTCAAAAAACGCCCCGCAAAAAGAGTTACATCAAATAGATCTCCAAGAAGATCGAGGAGAACATTGTATTGAGATAGAAAGAGAGAGAATAAGCCATCTAGCTAATAACTATGGACCCAAAGGTCTGTGGTAAACTGCTCACACATCATCGGAGAGGCTATGGTGTTGATGTAGAAACCCTCTGTGATCGATTCCCCCTCCGGCAGAGCTCCGAAAAAGGACCCAAGATGGGATCTCTTGGGTACATAAGGTTGCGGCAGTGGAAATAGGGTTTCGTGGTGCTCCTGGATGTTTTCGGGGTATATGGACATATATAGGAGGAAGAAGTAGGTCGGTGGAGCTACAAGGGGCCCATGAGGGTGGGGGCGTGCCCAGGGGGGAAGGCACGCCTCCCTACCTCGTGGCCTCCTTGTTGATTTCTTGATGTCTACTCCAAGTGCCCTGGATCACGTTTGTTCCTAAAATAACTCTCCCTAAGGTTTCATTCTGTTTGATATTCCTTTTCTGCGAAACACTGAAATAGGCAAAAACCAGCAATTTGCACTGGGCCTTGGATTAGTAGGTTAGTCCCAAAAATAATATGAAAGTGTATAAATAAGCCCATTAACATCCAAAATAGATAATATAATAGCATGGAACAGTCAAGATTTGTAGATACGTTGGAGATGTATCAAGCATCCCCAAGCTTAATTCTTGCTCGTCCTCGAGTAGGTGAATGATAAAAACGGAATTTTTGATGTGGAATGCTACCTAGCATAATTCTCAATGTAATTTTCTTTATTGTGGCATGAATGTTCAGATCCGAAGGATTCAAGACAAAAGTTCAATATTGACATAAAAAATAATAATACTTCAAGCATAGTAACAAAGCAATTATGTCTTCTCAAAATAACATGGCCAAAGAAAGTTATCCCTACAAAATCATATAGTCTGGCTATGCTCTATCTTCACCACACAAAATATTTAAACCATGCACAACCCCGATGACAAGCCAAGCAATTGTTTCATACTTTTGATGTTCTCAAACTTTTTCAATCTTCATGCAATACATGAGCGTGAGCCATGGACATAACACTATAGGTGGAATAGAATGGTGGTTGCGGAGAAGCCAAAAAGGAGAAGATAGTCTCACATCAAATAGGCGTATCAACAAGCTACGGAGATGCCCATCAATAGATATCAATGTGGGTGAGTAGGGATTGCCATGCAACGGATGCACTAGAGCTATATGTGCATGCAAGCTGAACAAAAGAAACTAAGTGGGTGTGCATCCAACTTGCTTGCTCACGAAGACCTAGGGCATTTTGAGGAAGCCCATCACTGGAATATACAAGCCAAGTTCTATAATGTAAAATTCCCACTAGTATATGAAAGTGACTACATAGGAGACTCTCTATCATGAAGATCATGGTGCTACCTTCAAACACAAGTGTGGTAAAAGGATAGTAACATTGCCCCTTCTCTCTTTTTCTCCCATTTTTCATTTTTTTTATTTGGGCCTTTTCTCTTTTTTATGGCCTCTTTTTTTTCCTATTTTATTTATTTATTTTTTCGTCCGGAGTCTCATCCCGACTTGTGGGGGAATCATAGTCTCCACCATCCTTTCCTCACATGGGACAATGCTCTAATAATGATGATCATCACACTTTATTTACTTACAACTCAAGAATTACAACTCAACTATTAGAACAAAATATGACTCTATCTGAATGCCTCCGGCGGTGTACTGGGATGTGCAATGACTCATGAGTGACATGTATGAAAGAATTATGAACGATGGCTTTGCCACAAATATGATGCCAACTACATGATCATGCAAAGCAATATGACAATGATGAAACATGTCATAATAAAGGGACGATCAAAAGTTGCATGGCAATATATCTCGGAATGGCTATGGAAATGCCATAATAGGTAGGTATGGTGGCTGTTTTCAGGAAGTTATATGGTGGGTTTATGGTACCGGCGAATGTTGCGTGCTACTAGAGAGGCTAGCAATGGTGGATGGGTGAGAGTGTGTATAATCCATGGACTCAACATTAGTCATAAAGAACTCACATAGTTATTGCAAAAATTTATTAGTTGTCAAAACAAAGTACTATGCGCATGCT
>NC_041390.1:365479748-365557314 GCF_002162155.2 Triticum dicoccoides
TAGATTGGTAGGAAAAGGCCACCGCTCATCCCTGACCGCCACTCATAAGGAAGACAATCAATAAATAAATCATGCTCCGACTTCATCACATAATGGTTCACCATATGTGCATGCTACAGGAATCACAAACTTTAGAACAAGTATTTATCAAATTCAAAACTACTCAACTAGCATGACTCTAATATCACCATCTTCATGTCTCAAAACAATCATCAAGTATCAAACTTCTCATAGTATTCAATGCACTTTTTATGATAGTTTTTATTATACCCATCTTGGATGCCTATCATATTAGGACTAATTTTATAACCAAAGCAAATTACCATGCTGTTCTAAAAGACTCTCAAAATAATATGAGTGAATCACGAGAGAACAATAATTTCTATAAAATAAAAACCACCACCATGCTCTAAAAGATATAAGTGAAGCACTAGAGCAAAATTATCTAGCTCAAAAGATATAAGTGAAGCACATAGAGTATTCTAATAAATTCCAATTCATGTGTGTCTCTCCCAAAAGGTGTGTACAGAAAGGATGATTTTGGTAAACTAAAAAGCAAATACTCACATCATACAAGACGCTCCAAGCAAAACACATATCATGTCGTGAATAAAAATATAGCCTCAAGTAAAGTTACCGATGGACGAAGACGAAAGAGGGGATGCCTTCCGGGGCATCCCCAAGCTTAGGCTTTTGGTTGTCCTTGAATTTTACCTTGGGGTGCCTTGGGAATACCCAAGCTTAGGCTCTTGCCACTCCTTATTCCATAATCCATCAAATCTTTACCCAAAACATGAAAACTTCACAACACAAAACTCAACAGAAAATCTCATGAGCTCCGTTAGTATAAGAAAACAAATCACCATTTAAGGTACTGTAATTAACTCATTCTTTATTTATATTGGTGTTAAAACTAATGTATTCCAACTTCACTATGGTTCATAACCTCCGATACTAGCCATAGTTTCATCAAAACAAGCAAACAACACACGAAAAACAGAATCTGTCAAAAACAGAACAGTCTATATTAATATGTAGGTTTCGAATAGTTCTGTAACCCCAAAAATTCTGAAATAAATTTCTGGACGTGAGGAATTTATATTTTAATCATCTTCAAAAATAATAAACCTAATCGCACTCTCCAGTAAAAAATGGCAGCAAATCTCGTGAGCGCAAAAGTTTCTGTTTTTTACAGCAAGATCGCAAAGACTTTTCCCAAGACTTCCCAAAGGTTCTACTTGGCACAAACACTAATTGAAAGCATAAAATGGCATATAAACAGAGGCGAGATGAATTATTTATTACTAAACAGAACCAAAAAGCAAAAAAGTAAAATAAAATTGGGTTGCTTCCCAACAAGCGCTATCATTTAACGCCCCTAGCTAGGCGTAAAAAGCAAGAATAGATCTAGGTATTATCATCTTTGGTATGCAATCCATAAGTGGCTCTCATAATAGATTCATAAGGTAATTTAATTTTCTTTCTAGGAAAGTGTTCCATGCCTTTCCTGAATGGAAATTGGAATCTAATATTCCCTTCTTTCATATCAATAATTGCACCAATCGTTCTAAGGAAAGGTCTACCAAGAATAATGGGACATGTAGGATTGCAATCTATATCAAGAACAATGAAATCTACGGGCACATAATTCCTATTTGCAACAATAAGAACATCATTAATCCTTCCGATATGTTTCTTAATAGTGGAATCCACAAGATGCAAATTTAAAGAACAATCATCAAATTCACGGAAACCTAACACATCACACAAAGTTTTTGGAATCGTGGAAACACGAGCACCCAAATCACATAAAGCATAGCATTCATGATCTTAATTTTAATTTTAATAGTAGGTTCCCACTCATCATGAAGTTTTATAAGGACAGAAACTTCTAATTCAAACTTTTCTTCATAAGATTGCATTAAAGCATCAACGATATGTTTGGTAAAAGCTTTATTTTGATTATAAGCATGCGGAGAATTTAGCATGGATTGCAACAAGGAAATACAATCTATCAAAGAGAAATTATCATAATTAACTTCCTTGAAATCCAAAATAGTTGGTTCATTGCTATGTAAAGTTTTGACCTCTCCAATCCCACTTTTATTAATTTTTGCATCAAGATCTAAAAACTCCGAATCATTGGGACGCCTTTTAGTTAAATTTGACTCATCTCCAGTCACATCATTATCAAGATTCATGTTGCAAAACAAAGATTTAATAGGATACACATCAATCACTATTAGATCCTCATCCTTATTGTCATCAAAACTAGAAGAACACGCTTTTATAAAGCAATCCTTTTTTGCACACATCCTAGTGGTTCTTTCTTCGCACTCATCAATGGAAATTCTCATGGCTTTGAGAGAATAATTGATATCATGATTAGGTGGAATAGATCTAAGTTTCAAAGAATCAACATCAAGAGAAATTATATCCACGTTCCTAGCCAACTCTTCAATCTTAGCCAATTTTTCTTCAATCGAAGCATTGAAATTCTTTTGCGAACTAATAAATTCTTTAATACTAGATTCAAAATCAGAGGGCATCTTATTATATTTTCCATAAGAATTGTTGTAGGTATTACCATAATTATTAGAGGAATTACTAGGAAAAGGCCTAGGATTAAAGTTTCCTCTATATGCGTTATTACCAAAATTGTTCCTACCAACAAAATTCACATCCGTAGATTCATTATTATTCTCAATCGAAGTAGACAAAGGCATATCATTACGATCAGAAGAAACACCCTTATTAGCAAACAATTTCATAAGTTCATCCATCCTTCCACTCAAAACATTAATTTCTTCTATAGCCATTGGGAATAATTAACCATAATATTATCTAGGAGTTTGGTACCTTCCCCTAAAGTGATTTCCATAAAAGTGCCTCCCGCGGCCGAATCTAAAAGATTTCTAGAAGCAAAATTCAATCCAGCATAAAAAATTTGTATGATCATCCACAAATTCAAACCATGAGTAGGCAAATTACGTATCATTAATTTCATCCTCTCCCAAGCTTGTGTAACATGCTCAAGTTGCTTAAAATTCATGATATCGGTTCTAAGTGAGATGATCTTAGCGGGAGGAAAATACTTAGAGATAAAAGCATCTTTGCACTTATTCCAAGAATCAATACTATTTTTAGGCAAAGAAAAAAACCAAGTTTTAGCACGATCTCTAAGTGAAAACGGGAATAGCTTCACTTTAACAATATCATTATCCACATATTTCTTCTTTTGCATATCACACAAATCAACAAAGCTATTTAGATGGGTAGCGGCATCTTCACTAGGAAGGCCGGAAAACGGATCTTTCATGACAAGATTCAGCAAAGCAGTATTAATCTCACAAGATTCAGCATCGGTAAGAGGAGTAATCGGAGTGCTAATAAAATCATTATTGTTGGTATTGGAAAAATCACAAAACGACAAGGGTGGAGTGGGGGATAGGAAAACGAGAGGCAAATGGCAAATAATGTAATGCGAGAGATAAGAGTTTATGATAGGTACTTGGTATGTCTTGACTTGTTCGTAGATCTCCCCGGCAACGGCGCCATAAATCCTTCTTGCTACCTCTTGAGCACTGCATTGGTTTTCCTTTGAAGAGGAAAGGGTGATGCAGCAAAGTAGCGTAAGTATTTCCCTCAGTTTTTGAGAACCAAGGTATCAATCTAGTAGGAGACTACACGCAAGTCCCTCGTACGTGCACAAACAAATAAGAACCTCGCAACCAATGTGATAAAGGGGTTGTCAATCCCTTCATGGTCACTTATGAGAGTGATATCTGATAGAGATAATAAGATAAATAAGTATTTTAGGTATTTTTATGATATAGATTGAAAGTAAAGATTGGAAAATTAAATAGATTGGGAACTTATATGATAAAAGATAGACCCGGTGGCCATAGGTTGCACTAGTGGCTTCTCTCAAGATAGCATAAGTATTACGGTAGGTGAACAAATTATTGTCGAGCAATTGATAGAAAAGTGCATAATTATAAGAATATCTGGGCATGATCATGTATATAGGCATCACGTCCGCGACAAGCAGACCGAAACGATTCTGCATCTACTAGTATTACTCCACACATTGACCACTATCCAGCATGCATCTAGAGTATTAAGTTCATAAGAAGAGAGTAATGCATTAGGCAAGGTGACATGATGTAGAGGGATAAATTCAAGCAATATGATATAAACCCCATCTTTTTATCCTCGATGGCAACAATACAATACGTGCCTTGCTGCCCCTGCTGTCACTGGGAAAGGACACCGCAAGATTGAACCCAAAGCTAAGCACTTCTCCCAATGCAATAAAGATCAATCTAGTAGGCCAAACCAAACCGATAATTCAAAGAGACTTGCAAAGATAACTAATCATACACAAAAGATTTCAAAGAAGAATCAAATATTGTTCATAGATAAACTTGATCATAAACCCACAATTCATCAGATCTCGACAAACACACCGCAAAAAGAGTTACATCAAATAGATCTCCAAGAAGATCGAGGAGAACATTGTATTGAGATCCAAAGAGAGAGAAGAAGCCATCTAGCTAATAACTATGGACCCGAAGGTTTGTGGTAAACTACTCACACATCATCGGAGAGGCTATGGTGTTGATGTAGATGCCCTTCGTGATCGATTCCCCCTCCGGCGGAGCTCCGGAAAAGGCCGCAAGATGGGATCTCTTGGGTACAGCTAGTGGAAATAGGGTTTCGTGGTGCTCCTGGATGTTTTCGGGGTATATGGACACATATAGGAGGAAGAAGTAGGTCGGTGGAGCTACGAGGGGCCCACGAGGGTGGGGGTGCGCCCAGGGGGCAGGCGCGCCTCCCTTCCTCGTGGCCTCCTTGTTGATTTCTTGATGTCTACTATAAGTCCCCTAGATCAAGTTTGTTCCTAAAAAACTCTCCCGAAGGTTAAATTCCGTTTGGATTCGGTTTGATATTCCTTTTCTGCGAAACACTAAAATAGGCAAAAAAGCAGCAATTTGCACTGGGCCTTGGGTTAGTAGGCTAGTCCGAAAAATAATATGAAAGTGTATAAATAAGCCCATTAAAATCCAAAAGAGATAATATAATAGCATGGAACAATAAAAAATTATAGATACGTTCGAAACGTATCAGACATCCGCTTGGCTCATGAATGGCACCAATTGAAGGTCGCCATCAACCTTGGGCAACTCCAGCACGAGCTTGACAAGGCAAAGGCCGCAGTGGAACTCGCGGCCTCCAGCAAGGCCAGCGCTTGGGCCTTGGAGGAGGCGAAGGAGGCTGACCAACGTCCTGAGAGCGCCAAGAAGCGGGAACATGAGTTCCTCGCATTGAATGCCGCCCTGGAGCAGCTGATCGAGGCGCACATGACTGTCTTGGCATCGGTGAGGGGAGCGCCTTCCGACGAGAAGTAGATCCTGAAGCGCGAGGAGGAACTGGGGCTGGAGGCCTTGGAGCACAGCCTAGAACACGAGCGACCGAAAATGAGGGAGCGCCATGTGGCCGTGGCCGATGATGTCGTCACTGCCTGTGAAGCCCAAGTCCAGGAGGAGGTCGACCAGATGGTAGCGAAGGCTCACGCAGATCTTTCCAATGAGTACAACCTGAAGTTGAAGCTCTAGGAGGCCGAAGCTGAGGCCAGGACCACCGTCCTTAGGTTGAGGCTGGACGAAGCAGAGCAGCGTGAGAGGGCCGCTGCGGCAGCCCATACCTCTGCCTAGGTCGCCGTGGCCTCCGCGCGTGCAGATCTGCTCTCGCTTCAGTAGCAGATTGATGAAGCTGCGCCCCTTGCGCAGCAGAACAAGGAGGAGGCCTGTCGTTGGTAGACGCTGCAGCGCGAACACGCCCCGATGCTCCAGACCCTCACACTGAGGGCCAACCGAGCATTGGGCGTCATCTGTGAGGGGAGTGTACCTCATCCTAGACAGAAGACTACGCCAACCACCTCCACTTCCTTACCGAAGTCGTGACGCTCCTGGAGGACCGGGCTGCATGGGCTCGCGAGCTTGTTGAGGAGAGGAGCCAGGGCCTCCTTGGGCACGCGTTCTCGCGTGTCTTCTGCCATCTCTGGAACCTCGATCCCCACTTTGACTTTGATGCCACCATTGCCCTGGTGCCCGAGGCCATCCGGGACAACCTGTCGCACTGGGTGGACAATCACGTGGACGCCCTGGTCAGGGCGTTCGCCACAGAGGATGACACGGTGGTAGTCGTGGCGGATGAAGACGGCGTGGTCGACGACAGCAAAGACGATGCTAGTGATAGTGCCAGTAGTGCGTATGAGAGCGACCAGGACGACACTGCGAGCGGCATGTCCAGTTGAGCCCGTATTACCTTGCCTAAACCTGCACGTAGAGACTTGGACACAGCCCCGCAGGGCATGAGGGCATTTTGGAGGGGGAGCCCTCGTGTATGTAAATTGATGTTCCGTTCTTCTTCTTGTTTTAGAGTCGAACCTGAAACGCGCTCTCACGAGCTTACAAGCCCCTGTGTCTGGTCATCGCTGAGACTTATCTTAATTCTAGCTTACCTTGAGCGGGTCGTGAGGTTGTTGGCGTGCATTTCTCCTTAGGTAAAGCCTTAGGGGCTCGCGGACCCTGGGCCTCCTGAGGATCCTGCAGATCTGTCCGAGAAAGTCATGCCAGGAGCATCCTGCAGACCATGGTATGATGCGCACGCGGCAATCTTACGGTGCATACGCTCTCGCCCCGAGGGGGACCTTCCATGGTTATCCAGGCATGCCTGGTGCGGTGGGCCAAACAGCCCCCGAGCTGGAGTGTCAGGGGCGCGAGCCTTAAAAATAGGGCACACAACAAAAATGCAAGAAATCGACCCAAAGAAGAGAAGACTTCCGTGTCGGATTTCAGGTTCCGGCAAAACCCTTGAGGTTCGAACACTGGGGTGCGCACAAAGATCTCTCCCCCTCTCTAGCTCACACTCGACATGATCTCACGTCCTAGCTAGACGAACCCAAAGAACGAGAGATACAAGATTTATATTGGTTGGGGCCACCGTTGTGGTGTAATACCCAACTCTAGGTTGGTGTGGTGGATTGCCTCTTGGGCTATAGATGAACGGTTACAAGGGCAGAACAGCCTCCTAAGGGAGGTGTTCTTGTGCTTGGTGAACTTGTGTGGTTGGGGATGATCCGGATGAGCTGATCCGTTCGTCCCCCTCTATGGTGGTGGCTAGTCCTATTTATAGAGGCCCTGGTCCTCTTCCCAAATATTCATTGGGAAGGGATCCCACAACGGCCAAATTCGAAGGGAGACAACTAGTACAAGTTATCCTAACAAAAGTAGTCTTCGCCTGCCAAAGGCTCTGGTGGTGACGCCGTCTTGGGCTCCACGGTGACCTCTGACCTGCTGTCCTACTGGTCTTGGTCTTGTTACACCAATATGGAAACCTTTGCCTGATGCCTCGGGACTCCTCGTCTGCGCTTGCCTCTTTAGCACCAAAGAGGAAACGATGGCACTGCGCGCTGGCGCCCGCTTGGCTCTGGTTGTCATGGCTTGCATCACAGGAACCTCGCAAGGTGTCCCTTGCCTTGATCTCTGTGCCCCTCACGGGCGAGCCTGGCGAGGCTTGTCTTGAGGAGGTCTTGCGTCATCTACCTCGCGAGGCTTGGCCCCTCGCGATGGTCTTGAGTGTCTGCTGGCGAATATGGGCCGTACAGGGCCACTGGTTGAGTCATGCTGTGGGCCATGGGCAAGCAAGTTTGGGGACACCCATTCCCAGAACGCCAACAGTAGCCCCCGGGCCCAAGGCGCGCTCGGTCTTGGATTCGAAGCGAAGCCAAAGGACAAGTGTGGAGCGCCACGGGCCCCAACAGCCTGCGGCCACGGTTGGATCATCATGACTCGTGGCTAGGGCGAGGTCGCCCAAGTCTTGCATGCGGAAGGCGCCCTCGCCATCCACTTTAGGTACGACGGCACCTCCACGCTATTCTTCAAGGTCTTTGACGAGGAAGGCCGCCGCTTGGAGTGTTTCCCTGAAGGGGGTTGCCAGGACGGCGCAGCGGCTGACGCCGGGCCTGCGGCTGGCCTTGCCCGCAGCTCCTCCAGTGACAACGGTGACTCCTGGTGGTCCAGCGACTCTCCTGAACCCGTTAAGACTCTGTAGAAAAATGACGATAGCTACGTGCCCCCGAGCTCTCGCTGTGCTCGGAGCAAGGCCGCAGCGTCCGGCCGCCGTCGTTGCTGATCTGGATGGGGTTGGCACCAGCCTCTCGTGGCCCACTGTGGATGATGGCGTCGGCGATGTTAGGCGCGTGTAGATAGAGCTCCCAGGAATTCCCTTCCTTTTGTTCCCTGCGAGGAATCGAAACGGACTCGGGGGGGGGGGTGTGTAAAGCGTTTGTAATGTCTTTTGTCGATATTATCTTTATCGTGAAAACATGCGAATGAGTGTCCTGCTAAGGCTCGGTCTCCCCTTTCCAACCCCGCGGCAGCTTGGTGCTCTACGCCAACTAGTCCGGTCCCCAGGCAGCCTGCAACCGTCACTGGTATGCCAGGTCGCGATGCCGTGGTCAAGGCCAGGAGGTGAGCGGCCCGAGGTCCAGTAAGAGCTCCTGAGGTGCGATGCTCAAGGGGTCCCCTTTAGCATGCAAGCAACGACCTGAGGATGGGAAAGGGAGGCGACGTTGCCGCAGCAGGGCTGCGAAAGGAGAGGATCTTATGGCCTAGCGCTGGGTTGATCCAAGCGTGAGACTTATATTGGCATTTCGGAGCTGGTTCCTTATGTTGCACCAGATTTGGGCGTCGACCACTGCTGGGTAGCTAGGTTAGGCCCGTGGGAGCCTCCCCCTCTTCTCCATGCTCTCATGTGTGCTCTACGTCCTTAGGTCCCGGCCCTCGAGCGACCTCAACGGCCACTGGTATGCCAGGTCGCGATGCCGTGGTCAAGGCCAGGGGTGAGGGCTGGAGAACCAGTAAGAGCTCCCGAGTCGTGATGCTCATGAGCCCCCTTTTAATGCGCAAGCGAATCGCATGGAAGAAGAGAGAGAGCCCGTGGTACCACCCGATGTAGTCGTCAGGAGGTTCCTGCAAGTTAGCGCGTGGAAGGGCACAAATTGCCATGGTGATTGCCGGTCTGCCACTAGTACGCGGAAGGGGACTCCCTATTGCGGAGTGTGTACAGCCCCGCCCTGACACGTGGCTGGCATGGTAGAGCTAGGCAAGGTGTGTCTAGGCACTCGTGAGCCAGCGCGGTACTCACGAGGCCCTACCTCAAGGTGGGTTGCGCCTGATCTTGGTTCTTGATGGCTGTGGCGTTCCTGCGTGATGGTTAGACAACCTGCGCCGAATGAATTTCCTGAGGCTATCACACAAGAAGGCCAAGCACCAACGACCCTAGGAGGTGACGTGAACGGGGCCGGCTCGCCAGACAGAGCTCAGCCGTTGGGTTTTGTCGACGCTGCAGGGACGGGCCCGAGCACAGACGCCATGCCTAGCCTTCTTATGCGAAGGATCCTGAAGAAAGACGATCGGCGCGTGGCTCCCATGGTGGGTGACAATTAAGCAGGTGATAACCATAGATAGATTATGCATGAGAAGCAAACTAGCTTAGGTAAATGCGAGAATGATACATGCCACTGGGTCGGACCCGAGCGGCCTGGGGACGATGCATCCCAAGGGGCGCCCCCAGCAAGGTGAACTGAAGATGCAAGCGGATACATGCCACAGGGACTGACCCACGCGGCCTAGGAATGATGCAGCCTAGGGGGCACTCCCAGCTGAATGAACTAGGAAAGATGTCGTCTAGTTTGGTTGTCGAAGGAGTGTTGGGGTAGCTAAAGACACGCGCTGAAGAAGTCGCCACTCACGAGTCGTCGAGGCCCAGAGCCTCGGGATACTCTAGAGGCTCAGGTGGCCTCCTAAGGACCGTCTCCATCTCAGCCAGGACTGCGTGATGCCTGGCCTCTTGACCTGCCAGGATGATCCACGGGTTGCGCTGGAAGGCAGCAGCCACATTCGGCAGGCCGAACGGCATGCGAACGTAGCTGTGAGGTGGACCCTCACACCGGCCAGCATGCGAAGGCCAAAAGCGCTCCTAAGATGCGGCCCTGTTGAGCCCTGGGATGTCGATGTAGACGCGCAGCTCAGCACCCTCGCCTGGGTGGGGAGAAGTGCCAGGTGGGCGGCGGTTGCCGTGTATTGCCCTTGCTTCCTGAAGCTCCTGGGTGTTCATGATGATGAAATCCTGAGCACCGGGCGCTCCTCGCCCGTGCCCTCCTGAGGGAAACGTGTCGCGAATCACGCCTCCACGTGGTGCCCGAGCGCCTTCTTCGTGACGCTAGCCAGGTCAGAGGCCCTCTAGAAGAGAGCCCCCGAGACTTGCCCGAGGATGGCGCCGGGCGCGCCTCCCTATGCGAGGGAGGGAGGCGCCCTAGGTGCGGGCGCAGATCCTGAGGTGGCGTCGCTGGAGGTGCCGCTCCCTTCAGGTCCAGTGCTGAGTAGTTGCTACTTCTTCTTGGGGTTGGCCTCAAGAGGGTACTACGCAACCGGGCTCTCATGGTCTTCGATTTACGCAACTTGGAAGGCGCGCTCGAGGGAGCACACCACGTCTCTTTCTTCACAGGGGACCGTGATGATTCCGCCGCTTCCCGGCATCTTGAGGACGTTGTAGCCATAGTGAGTGACTGCCATGAATTTGTCTAGCGCTGGGTACCTGAGGATGGCATTGTACGGTAGGCAGATGTGGGCGATGTCAAAGTCAACGAGCTCGTTATGGTAGTTTTCGCACTGACCGAAGGTGATAGGGAGGCGAACTTGCCCTATCGGGGTGGTGGAGCCGTCAGTCACTCCTGAGAAAGGCCTAGTGGGCTGGAGCTGATCATATGGCACTTGAAGGCTATCGAACCTCTCGACGGACATGACACTGAGGCCTGCACCGCCGTCGATGAGGGTCTTGGTGACTTGGGCATTGCCGATGACGGGTGAACAGAGCGTCGGGAGAATGCTGGCGGTTGCCGCGCACTTGAGCTGGTCCGCCGAGCTAGAGGTGATGGCGTACTTGGACCATCTTAGTGGTGGCGTGGCCTCGACCTTGGGGAGGGATGCGCTCACCTCGCGAGAGAACTGCTTGAAGATGCGCTGGGAGGTTGGGGCCCGAGCGCCACCCAAGAAGCAGGCGATGGCGCATGGTTCCTAGAAGCCCCCAGCCCTTCGTCTTGCTGATGGTCGTTGTTCCTTCTTGGCGGCGGCAGCGGAGGGAGATGAGAGTTTCCCTGAGGACGGTCCTCGCGAGGCTGGTCCCTCCAGACGGGGCCCACAGTCGTCCCAACGTCCTGCACCTCGTCCACCTCCTCGGCCATAGCCCCGGTCGTTGTGCTCGGGGCGTCGACCGAAGCTTCCATCTCGAATGGCCCTGAGCTCTTGACAATCGTTGGTGTTGTGGGTGCACACATTGTGGAAGGCGCAGAACGTACGGCTATCCTTGGATGACTCGGGAAGATCTCGGCCGCACTTGGTGTCTGGCACTGCCACAAGTACGGCCGCTCCTTTACGCTTCACGTCCTTGATCTTGGCCTTCTTCTCCCCTGGATCCGCAGCAGGGAGCTCAAGGAGGGAGAGGTGCCCCTCCTCAGCTCTTGCACACATGGTTGCTATGTTGAATAGCTCCAAAGTCATGCACAGCTCCTCATGGATGGCGAGCTCCTCCTTCATCTTGATGTTGCGGACGCCGTCAGAAACGCTGAGATGATGGCCTTGTCTGTCACCTTGGGGATCTTCATCCACACGCTATTGAAGCACTGGATGTACTTTTGCAAGGTCACCCACGGCCGATGGGCTTTTGCGAGTGCCCTGGAAGTTGGCGAAGAAGTGGTTGCACATCTCATCCTAGGAGGAGATCGAGCCTGGGGGATGGTTCAGGAGCCATGAGTGAGCGCCGTCCTTGAGAGCCATGGGAAACCAGTTCGCCATGACCTTTTCATCGCCGTTGGCCGCCTCGATGCTCAGCTCGTAGAGCTGCAATAACTCCGCAGGGTCGGGGGTAGCGAGGAGGCAGATCTGGCACGAACTTGGCTGGTCAAACGACACTACGCAACTCGGGAGTGAAGGTGCGGCAGCCTGCTGTGGCCACCGGGGCCCGTCGTGGAGGCGGAGCTTTATCTTGGTGTCCCTACGCCGCCATGACAAGTGGCGCATGGCCCTGCCGCAGCTAGCGATCCTAACGTGGCGGTGCTAGGAGCGGTGGGAGCATTTTCTTGCGGACGGGGAATATCTTGGCAGCTTCTTTCTTCGTGCGCAGGCACACGGCGCGATGGATGACGCCGCATGACCGCACACCTTGGAGCAAGGATGCCGTCTTGACGCGGGGGAGGCGGAGGCGCTCCATGAGCCGCACACCTCGGCGCGAGGGTGCCATCTTGTTGCGGAGGAGGCGTAGGCGCTCCGTGAGCCACATTGCCTGCAGACGGGGGCAGGCGAGGCAGCGAGAGGGATGGTGCAGGGGAGCCCCCCTTAGCACTGACGAGCTTGGCGATACGGTCCAACCAGTCCTCGTAGAGGTCGACGACCGGGCGGTAGCGCAGGAGCTCACGTGACAAGAGCAGCGCGGCCTGCGCGTCCGTGGGGGTGCGGCGAGCGTGAGATGATGAGCCGGCCGAAGTCAGCGACGGGGTGGCGGTGGGGCCGTCACTGCGCACAGAGGGTTGCAATGAAGAGGCTTGCTGCTCATTTGCCACCAGGCCAGTGGCGGCGTTGGCAGCGGGAGACGCAAAACGATAGGGAGGCCTGCCGACAGGGGCTATCCGAGCGACGCGGTTGGCGAGGGAGGCCCGACACTCAGCGCGGGCTCGGCGAGCATCGACCATGAGCTTGGTGGAGTGGTGAAGCACGGATCGACGAAGAGGAAAGCTTAAGCGCACCCCTTCCTGGCACGCCAAATGTCGGATTTCGGGTTCCGGCAAAACCCTTGAGGTTCGGACACTTGGGTGCGCACAAAGATCTCTCCCCCTATCTAGCCCGCACTCGACACGATCTCACGGCCTAGCTCGACGAACCCAAAGAACGAGAGACACAAGATTTATACTAGTTCGGGCCACCATTGTGGTGTAATACCCTACTCCAGTGTGGTGTGGTGGATTGCCTCTTCGGCTGAGGATGAACGGTTATAAGGGAACAATAGCCTCCTGAGGAGAGGTGTTCTTGTGCTTGGTGAACTTGTGTGGTTGGGGTTGATCTGGATGGGCTGATCCGTTCGTCCCCCTCTATGGTGGTGGCTAGTCCGATTTATAGAGGCCCTGGTCCTCTTCCCGAATATTGAGCGGGAAGGGATCCCACAACGGCTGAATTCGAAGGGAGACAACTAGTACAAGTTATCTTGACAAAAGTATTCTTCGCCTACCAAAGGCTCCGGTGGTGACGCCGTCTTGGGCTCCACAGTGACCTCCGTCCTGCTGTCCTACTGGTCTTGGTCTTGTTGCACAAATATGGAAACCTTTGCCTGATGCCTCGGGACTGCTCGCTCGCGCTTGCCTCTTTAGCACCAAAGAGGAAACGAGGACACTGTGCGTGCTGGCGCCCGCCTGGCTCTGGTCGTCATGGCTTGCGTCACAGGAACCCTGTGAGGTGTCCCTTGCCTTGATCTCTTCGCCCCTCGTGAGCCAGCCTGGTGAGGCTTGCCCTTGAGGAGGTCTTGCATCATCCGCCTCGCGAGGCTTGGTCCCTCGCGAGGGTCTTGAGTGTTTGCTGGCTAAGATGGGCCGTATAGGGCCGTTGGTGGAGCCATGTTGTGGGCCGCAGGCAGGCAAGTCTGGGGACCCCCATTCCCAGAACACCGACATCCCCCCACACTTAACGATGAAAAAGACATCAAGTTCAGTCCAAAAAGAGCGGTGAATCGAGTTACAAAAAAGGGGAGGAAAGCAAATGGCCGCGTGTGACACCTAGCTAGCCTTCTTGTCTTCCACCAGAGCGGAGCTAAGTGCTTTCACTGGTTGTGAGCATAGTCATTGGTAGACAATGTCGACGGCTACCGCGGGGCATGGTGCTTCCACTAGGACATGGGCGGGAGCCCCCGAAGCCCGAGGGCGGCACTCCGGAGACTCCGAGACGTGTACAACCCCACTCAGAATTACATGAGAGTGTCACGAGCGGAGACCTTCACAGGCGTGAGCCTTGCTTCATATCACCAGACGGGGGCCCCGCCCTGCGCCACCCCCGACCACCGTTGGGGCGTCTGGAAACCAGGACATGCCAATGGGCAAAGGGGACGCTGGCGGCGCCCTCGGTGACCATGGGCCCTATGCCGGGGGGGGGGGAGGGTTCGCCGACGCATCCCCAGATAGAGGACCTACCTCCATGCAGCACCTTGCTCCGTGTGGCACGGGGGAGGCCCTGCCTCCAGGCCAGTTCTGCTCAGCCCCAGGGCACCACCCCCATCAAGGGTGGAGCCACCGCCCTGGGGTCTCTAGCTACTTCTGCGGTCTGGTTCTCCTACAGCCCATGGTTAGCATAAACTTGTTCCCTAGATGTTGGTTGTACCCCGTCGTCGTCACTTAAGGGGTTGGCAAAGCCTCCGGGCGACCCATGGAAGGCCCCGGTCTCAAGCGCTCCACCTTCCCATCCTGGTTCGAGGAATTAGTTGGGGCCTTCTTCTGGCGTGTACTCCAGGTTCACCACATGGGGGACGTAGGCATTTTGGTTTCCGTGCGCCTTGGGCCACGAGCCAGGGCGCCTGGCCCTGGTGGCCGCTGGGTGCCACTCTAGCGTGTCTTCAGGGTGGTTCATCGACGCTTGTCCCTCCTGGCGGCGGTGCCGCCATGGCAGGACGGGTTGTGCCGGGGTCCATGTTTGTGTTGTCGGGTCCCACTGGCATTCCAGGAGGCACGCGAACTCACCGGGGCCTCGCACGCACCTCTTCCACGACCTAAGGCGTGGGCATGGAGCAGAAGGGCCACTACTAGGAAAAGGGCTATAGATGGAATTGACACTAATGGCTCAACAGACATGTGGTGCGCCACTACTATATACTAATGGCGCACCATGTGTTGGTGCGCCATTAGTGTCCAAATACTAATGGCGCACCACATACACGGTGCACCATTAGTAACAAGATTTTTTTTATTTTTTTTAAACTAGTAATGGCGCACCGTGGGAGTGGTGCGACATTACTAGTTAAACTAGTAATGGCGCACCACATCCACGGTGCGCCATTAGTAAATTTCATTCAAAAAAAAATTCAATTTTTTTTCAATTTTTGTTCAAAACTAGTAATGGCGCACCGTGGGAGTGGTGCACCATTACTAGTTAAACTAGTAATGGCACACCACACCCACGGTGCGCCACTAGTAATTTTTTTTCAATTTTTTTTCATTTTTTTATATTTTTTGAATACTAGTAATGGCGCATCGTGGGAGTGGTGCGCCATTACTAGTTGAACTAGTAATGGCGCACCACTTCCACGGTGCGCCATTACTAACTTGGCCCAAAAATTCCCTCGCATGCACCCCCTCGCCTGTGGACCGCCTTTTCAGTTTTAAAAAATAAATAAAAGAAAATGATGAAAATGTCAAAAAATAAAATAAAATAAGTTTCCCATGTGATTTGTGGTCTAGTTGTTGGGAAAATTTACAAATATGAATTTCGACTTTATTTGCAAAATCACTCTGGAATTTGTAAAATGGGCATAACTTTTGCATACGAACTCGGATTAAAAAGTTTTATATATGAAAAATCATCTACTCAAAAAGTTACATCCGAATTTTCTAGGGGGAACCCCGTTAAACATTTTCAAAATCCTCAAAAACCTAACAGAAAAAAGTTACGGGGCTTTTAAGATCTGGAGGCAAAAAAATTCAAAAAATTTCAAACTTACTAGTGGCGCACCGTATGCTAGGTGCGCCACTAGTAACAGAAAAAAAATTAGTTTCGATTTTTTTTTAGATTTTTTTTTTCAAAATATGATACGTAATATGAACAGAATTTTGAAATATTTTTTTAAAATTCCATCATACTCATTAACATGAACAAAGTCCTAAACATGAACAAGGTTTAATAGGATTGATATGCTAGATATATCAACAAGTGCCTGTGAAGTGAACTGGTGCTGAGGTTGGATAGAACTTTGAAGTTAAGCGTGCTTGGGCTGGAGTAGTGTGAGGATGGGTGACCTTTTGGGAAGTTTGACCATGGAGTGCGATTTGATCTAAGATTAAGCATATTGACCCAAGATTAAGCCATATTGACCCGAGATGAAGAAAATAAAAAATAAAAAAATTGATTTAAAAAAAATAAAAAAATATGAAAAAATTTTATTACTAATGGCACACTTCTATATGGTGCGCCTGTTGGGGAACGTAGCAGAATTTTAAAATTGGCTGTTGTGGGAACCCTTCCTGCCTAACATTTGGGAAGAGGACCAAGGCCACTATAAATAGGTCTTAGCCACCACCATAGCGGGGGATGAGATTGATTCCACCTGGACGAGTTCACCTGCTCATCGAGCCCAAGAACACCTCACCTCCTGAGGTTGTTCACCCATTGTACTAGTTCATCCTCAGCCCCGCACTGGAGTAGTGTATTACACGGCAATCCATCCACACACTGGAGTAGTGTATTTCACTGCAAGGTGGCCCGAACCAGTATAAACCTCTGTGTCTCATGTCCTTTTGGTTCATCGAGCTAGGCCATGGAATCGTTGAGCGTGCGAGTCAGGGAGAGAGTGTTCTTCATGCGCACCCGAGAGTTCGAACCTCACAAGGGTTTGCCGGAACCCGTAATCCGACATTTTGCGCGCCAAGTAGGGGGAGGCCAAAGCCCCTCTTCCGCCAATCGACCCGTCGATGCCCTGCGGTTCTGATGTTGGACGACCCGAGGCCCACACCGACCACTGGGCCGCTTGGCCCGTCCGGGCGGTGTCGTCTGCCCAACAAGACCTCAACTCCGCACTTCGGGCGGCCCGCACACTACCGAAAACCACCGGACGTGGTAGGCGTCGATAGGCACCCTCCGCCACGTGATCTTCAGGCTACACTACGGCAAAGGCACCGCACACTCGACGGGAGCAGGCGAACATGCAAGCCGGGCTCATCGTGGCGCGGGAGCTGATGCGATGCAGGCTAGCGGAGAGCGGCCGCGATGCCCTGCTGGAGCATGTGGCCGAACTGTTGGACGCTGCCTATAGAGGTACATCGCCCACTACTAGGAAAAGGCCTACTAGTGGGGCACCAGTTTTGCCTACTAATGGCGCACTACTGGTGCGCCACTAGTACCACGCCACTAGTATTTTTTACTAATGGTGCGCCACTAGTACCACGCCACTAGTATTTTTTACTAATGGTGCACCACTGTTGCGCCATTAGTATACCAGATACTAATGGCGCACCTGTAGTGCGCCATTAGTATGCCTTAGTAATGGCGCTATTGGAAATATGCCCTAGAGGCAATAATAAAATGGTTATTATTATATTTCTTTGTTCATGATAATTGTCTATTGTTGTGTTATCCGGAAATCGTAATACTTGTGTGAATACATAGACCACAACACGTCCCTAGTGAGCCTCTAGTTGACTAGCTCGTTGATCAAAGGATAGTCATGGTTTCCTTACTATGGACATTGGATGCCATTGATAACGGGATCACATCATTAGGAGAATGATGTGATGGACAAGACCCAATCCTAAGCTTAGCTCAAAGATCATGTAGTTCGTTTGCTGTAGAATTTCTGAATGTCAAGTATCATTTCCTTAGACCATGAGATTGTGCAAATCCCGGATACCGTAGGAGTGCCTTGGGTGTGCCAAATGTCACAACGTAACTGGGTGACTATAAAGGTACATTACAGGTATCTCCAAAAGTGTCTGTTGGGTTGGCACGAATCGAGACTGGGATTTGTCACTCCGTATGACGGAGAGGTATCTCTGGGCCCACTCGGTAATGCATCATCATAATGAGCTCAATGTGACCAAGTTGTTGATCACGGGATCATGCATTACGGCACGAGTAAGTGACTTGTCGGTAATGAGATTGAACTAGGTATTGGGATACCGACGATCGAGTCTCGGGCAAGTAACGTACCGATTGACAAAGGGAATTGTATACAGATTGATTGAATCCTCGACATCGTGGTTCATCCGATGAGATCATCGTGGAACATGTGGGAGCCAACATGGGTATCCAGATCCCGCTGTTGGTTATTGTCTGGAGAGGCGTCTCGGTCATGTCTGCATGTCTCCCGAACCCGTAGGGTCTACACACTTAAGGTTCGGTGATGCTAGGGTTGTAGAGATATTATCATACGGTAACCTAAAAGTTGTTCGAAGTCCCGGATGAGATCCTAGACGTCACGAGGAGTTCCGAAATGGTCCGGAGGTGAAGATTTATATATAGGAAGTCAAGTTTCGGCCATCGGGAAAGTTTCGGGGGTAATCGGTATTGTACCGGGACCACCGGAAGGGTCTGGGGGTCCACCGGGTGGGGCCACCTATCCCGGAGGGCCCCATGGGCTGAAGTGGGAGGGGAACCAGCCCCTAGTGGGCTGGTGCGCGCCCCTTGGGCCTCCCCCTGCGCCTAGGGTTGGAAACCCTAGGGGTGGGGGGCGCCACCCTTGCCTTGGGGGGCAAGGCACCCCTTGGCCGCCACCCCCCTAGGAGATTGGATCTCCTAGGGCCGGCTCCCCCCTAGGCACCCTATATATAGTGGGGGGGGGGGGAAGGAGGGCAGCCGCACCCAAGCCCCTGGCCTCTCCCTCTCCCTCCTGTGACACTCCTCCGTCTCCCTGCGCTTGGCGAAGCCCTGCCGAGATCACCGTTGCTTCCACCACCACGCCGTCGTGCTGCTGGATCTTCATTAACCTCTCCTTCCCCCATGCTGGATCAAGTTGGAGGAGACGTCTTCCCAACTGTACGTGTGTTGAATGCGGAGGTGCCGTCCGTTCAGCACTTGGTCATCGATGATTTGGATCACGTCGAGTACGACTCCATCAACCCCGTTCTCTTGAACGCTTCCGCGCGCGATCTACAAGGGTATGTAGATGCACTCCTCTCTCCCTCGTTGCTAGATGACTCCATAGATTGATCTTGGTGATGCGTAGAAAATTTTAAAATTCTGCTACGTTCCACAACATCCAATCTCCTAGGGGGGCGGCGGCCAACGTGTGCGTTGCCCCCCAAGGCAAGGGTGGCGCCCCCCACCCCTAGGGTTTCCAACCCTAGGCGCAGGGGGAGGCCCAAGGGGGGCGCACCAGCCCACTAGGGGCTGGTTCCCCTCCCACTTCAGCCCATGGGGCCCTCCGGGATAGGTCGCCCCACCCGGTGGACCCCCGGGACCCTTCCGGTGGTCCCGGTACAATACCGATTACCCCCGAAACTTTCCCGATGGCCGAAACTTGACTTCCTATATATAAATCTTCACCTCCGGACCATTCCGGAAGTCCTCGTGACGTCCGGGATCTCATCCGGGACTCCCAACACTTTCAGGTTACCGTATGCTAATATCTCTACAACCCTAGCGTCACCGAACCTTAAATGTGTAGACCCTACGGGTTCGGGAGACATGCAGACATGACCGAGACGCCTCTCCGGTCAATAACCAACAGCGGGATCTGGATACCCATGTTGGCTCCCACATGATCCACGATGATCTCATCGGATGAACCACGATGTCGATGATTCAATCAATCCGTATATAATTCCCTTTGGCAATCGGTACGTTACTTGCCCGAGACTCGATCATCGGTATCCCAATACCTAGTTCAATCTCGTTACCGGCAAGTCACTTTACTCGTGCCGTAATGCATGATCCCGTGATCAACCACTTGGTCACATTGAGCTCATTATGATGATGCATTATCGAGTGGGCCCTGAGATACCTCTCCGTCATACGGAGTGACAAATCCCAGTCTCAATTCGTGCCAACCCAACAGACACTTTCGGAGATACCTGTAATGTACCTTTATAGTCACCCAGTTACGTTGTGACGTTTGGCACACCCAAGGCACTCCTATGGTATCTGGGAGTTGCACAATCTCATGGTCTAAGTAAATGATACTTGACATTCAAAAAAGCTACAACAAACAAATAACACGATCTTTGAGCTAAGCTTAGGATTGGGTCTTGTCCATCACATCATTCTCCTAATGATGTGATCCCATTATCAATGACATCCAATGTCCATAGTCAGGAAACCATGACTATCCTTTGATCAACGAGCTAGTCAACTAGAGGCTCACTAGGGACGTGTTGTGGTCTATGTATTCAAACATGTATTACGATTTCCGGATAACACAATTATAGCATGAACAATAGACAGTTATCATGAACAAATAAATATAATAATAACCATTTTATTATTACCTCTAGGGCATATTTCCAACAGTCTCCCACTTGCACTAGAGTCGATATTCTAGTTACATTGTGATGAATCGAACACCCATGCAGTTCTGGTGTTGATCATGTTTTGCTCTAGGGAGAGGTTTAGTCAACAGATCTGCCACATTCAGGTCTGTATGTACTTTACAAACCTCTATGGCTCCATTTTGAACACTTTCACGAATGGAGTTGAAGCGACACTTGATGTGCCTGGTCTTCCTGTGAAACCTAGGCTCCTTGGCAAGGGCAATAGCTCCAGTGTTGTCACAGAAGAGAGTCATCGGACCCGACGCATTGGGTATGACTCCTAGGTCGGTAATGAACTCCTTCACCCAGACTGCTTCTTGTGCTGCCTCCGAGGCCGCCATGTACTTCGCTTCACATGTAGATCCCGCCACAACGCTTTGCTTGCAACTGCACTAGCTTACTGCCCCACCATTCAAAATATACACGTATCCGGTTTGTGACTTAGAGTCATCTAGATCTGCGTTGAAGCTAGCATCGACGTAACCTTTTACGACGAGCTCTTCGTCACCTCCATAAACGAGAAACATATCCTTAGTCCTTTTCAGGTACTTCAGGATATTCTTGACCGATGTCCAGTGTTCCATGCCGAGATTACTTTGGTACCTTCCTACCAAACTTACGGCAAGGTTTGCATCAGGTCTGGTACACAACATAGCATACATGATAGACCCTATGGCCGAGGCATAGGGCATGCCACTCATCTTTTCTCTATCTTCTGCTGTGGTCGGGCATTGGGCCGTGCTCAATCTCGTACCTTGCAATACAGGCAAGAACCCCTTCTTTGACTGATCCATTTTGAACTTATTCAATATCTTGTCAAGGTACGTACTCTGTTAAAGACCAATGAGGCGTCTCGATCTATCTCTATAGATCTTGATGCCTAATATATAAGCAGCTTCTCCAAGATCCTTCATTGAAAAACACTTGTTCAAGTAGGCCTTTATGCTTTGCAAGAATTCTATATCATTTCCCATCAACAGTATGTCATCCACATACAATATGAGAAATGCTACAGAGCTCCCACTCACTTTCTTGTAAATGCAGGCTTCTCCATAAGTCTGCATAAACCCAAACGCTTTGATCATCTCATCAAAACGAATGTTCCAACTTCAAGATGCTTGCACCAGCCCATAAATCGAGCGTTGGAGCTTGCACACCTTGTCAGCATTCTTAGGATTGACAAAACCTTACGGCTGCATCATATACAATTCTTCCTTAAGGAAACCATTAAGGAATGACGTTTTGACGTCCATTTGCCATATCTCATAATCATAGAATGCCGCAATTGCTAACATGATTCAGACGGACTTCAGCTTCGCTACATGTGAGAAAGTCTCATCATAGTCAACCCCTTGAACTTGTCGATAACCCTTAGCGACAAGCCAAGCTTTATAGATGGTGACATTACCATCCGCGTCTGTCTTCTTCTTAAAGATCCATTTATTTTCTATGGCTCACCAATCAATGGGCAAGTCAGTCAAAGTCCATACTTTGTTTTCATACATGGATCCTATCTCGGATTTCATGGCTTCCAGCCATTTGTCGGAATCCGGTCCCGCCATCGCTTCTTCATAGTTCGAAGGTTCACCGTTGTCTAACAACATGATTTCCAAGACAGGGTTGTCGTACCACTCTGGTGCGGAATGTGTCCTCGTGGACCTACGAAGTTCAGTAGTAACTTGATCTGAAGTTTCATGATCATCATCGTTAACTTCCTCTCTAGCCGGTGCAGGCACCTCAGGAACATTTTCTTGAGCTGCGCCACTTACCGGTTCAAAAGGTAATACTTCATCAAGTTCTACTTTCCTCCCACTTATTTCTTTCAAGAGAAACTCTTTCTCTAGAAAGGACCCATTCTTGGCAACAAAGATCTTGCCTTCGGATCTGAGGTAGAAGGTATACCCAACAGTTTCTTTAGGGTATCCTATGTAGACGCATTTTTTCGACTTGGGTTTGAGCTTTTCAGGTTGAAGTTTCTTGACATAAGCATCGCATCCCCAAACTTTTAGAAACGACAGCTTAGGTTTCTTTCCAAACCATAATTCATACGGTGTCGTCTCAACAGATTTCGATGGAGCCCTATTTAAAGTGAATGCGACAGTCTCTAAAGCATATCCCCAAAATGACAGCGGTAAATCGGTAAGAGACATCATAGATCACACCATATCCAATAGAGTGCGATTACGATGTTCGGACACACCATTACGCTGAGGTGTTCCAGGCGGCGTGAGTTGTGAAACTATTCCACATTTTCTTAAGTGTGTGCCAAATTCGTGACTCAAGTATTCTCCCCCACGATCTGATCGCAAGAACTTGATTTTCTTGTCACGTTTATTTTCAACCTCACTCTGAAATTCCTTGAACTTTTCAAAGGTCTCAGACTTGTGTTTCATTAAGTAGACACACCCATATCTACTCCAGTCATCAGTGAGGGTGAGAACATAACAATAGCCACCGCGAGCCTCAACACTCATTGGACCGCACACATCAGTATGTATGATTTCCAATAAGTTGGTTGCTCGCTCCATTGTTCCTGAGAATGGAGTCTTGGTCATTTTACCCATGAGGCATGGTTCGCACGTGTCAAATGATTCGTAATCAAGAGACTCTAAAAGTCCATCTGCATGGAGCTTCTTCATGCGTTTGACACCTATGTGACCAAGGCGGCAGTGCCACAAGTATGTGGGACTATCATTATCAACCTTACATCTTTTGGTATTCACACTATGAATATGTGTAGCATTACACTCGAGATTCATTAAGAAAGAACAATTCACCATCGGAGCATGACCATAAAACATATCTCTCATATAAATAGAACAACCATTATTCTCGGATTTAAATGAGTAGCCATCTCGAATTAAACGAGATCCTGATACAATGTTCATGCTCAAAGCTGGCAGTTGGTGTCAAAACCGGCGGATCTCGGGTAGGGGGTCCCGAACTATGCGTCTAGGCCGGATGGTAACAGGAGGCAAGGAACACGATGTTTTACCCAGGTTCGGGCCCTCTTGATGGAGGTAAAACCCTACGTCCTGCTTGATTAATATTGATGATATGGGTAGTACAAGAGTAGATCTACCACGAGATCAAGGAGGCTAAACCCTAAAAGCTAGCCTATGGTATGGTTGTTGTATGAAGAAGTTATCCTATGGACTAAAACCCTCCGGTTTATATAGACACCGGAGAGGGTTAGGGTTACACAAAGTCGGTTACAATGGTAGGAGATCTTGAATATCCGCACTGCCAAGCTTGCCTTCCACGCTAAGGAAAGTCCCATCTGGACACGGGACGAAGTCTTCAATCTTGTATCTTCATAGTCCCGGAGTCCGGCTGAAGGTATAGTCCGTCTACCCGAACACCCCCTAATCCAGGACACCCTCAGTAGGCCCCGAACCACGCTTCAATGACGACGAGTCCGGCGCGCAGATTGTCTTCGGCATTGCAAGGCGGGTTCTTCTCCAAATTCCATGTACCCGCGGAATAATGTCCAATTTTCGTAATGTAGCGCACCTCGGCTTCCACGCCCAATAATGGCTGTCTTCCACGTGTTAAACGAATGTGAAAAGTCGGGGTGTTTTTACATTCACACCCCTAGCCGCATAAACGAGCCGCCTATTTAATGGGATGGGGATTCAGATCCAAACCACACCTTCTCCTCTCCGCGAGTAATCATTAGAGCGCCTCCAGCAAAGGTCCATTCCAACATGGCCAGCCGTCGCAGCTCCTGCTCTTGCCCTTCCAGTCCTAAACCTGGAGACTGGGAGAGGTGCTCCATCCCGCACAGCGAGCTAGTGTCGCTTCAGGCCAAGGGATTTCTCCCTCAGGCATATATGGTCCCGGTCCGAGATGGACTCGCCACCTACAATGGCGGAGAGCAAGCGGAGAGCACCCCCAATCCCTCCAAAGGAGAGCGGGTGTGCCTCGTCCCTTATCTAATAAGAGGACATGGATTTCCAATTCATCCATTTCTCCGTGGGCTTCTGGAGTTCTACGGCCTCCAGCTGCACAATCTCACGCCCGCCTCTATATTGCATATCGTGGGCTTCGTCGCCCTTTGCGAGCTATTCTTGGGTGTTGAGGCTCATTTCGCGCTGTGGAAGAGGTTATTCTGCCTGGTGCCCCACTCTCAAGAGGGGTCTATATATCAAGTGGGCGGAGCCGAAGTGTGGCGTATCGCCGGGACCGGATATCTATCTGGAACCCCAAAGAAGGCGTCCGAGGACTGGCCTTCGGAATGGTTTTATATAGATGATGTCCCGCTACCGGATCCTATCCGGGCTGGTCTCCCCGAATTCAACAGTGTTCCCTTAAAGAAACGCCTAAGCTGGCATCCACGGAGCTCTCAGAGAGAAGGCGATAGGGACGTCCTTCACCTGATGGGTCGGATAAGACTATTGGCTCATTCCGGACTAACCATGATTGAAGTCCTGGCCGCATGTATTATGCGGGCGGTGCAGCCGCTTCAATATAGAGGCCACCCCATGTGGGATTTAACGGGGAGGATGACGCCACCCGTTACGGTCGTAAGGGGCCAGCCTCAGCTGCCGCTCTTGTAAAGATCTTATCCTCTTTGTACAAGGGAGAAGAGGAGGAATTCCTCCGCATCAACCCGCAGGGCGGATTTTCTATATACAACCCTTCGAGTTGGGTAAGTGGACAATTGTGCTTTCCCATCCGTTTTATATTCCCATGATTAAATATGTAGTCTTCCGATTTCAATGCAGGAACTGCGTCAGGAAGTAAAGGATATAAACAGCCGCCCCCACAGCCCGAGGAGCCAGAACGGTCCCTCGATCCGGGCTTCGAAAAGGATCCGGATATATCGGTGGAGATGATTGACGGGGTGTTTCATCAGCTAAGCAAGGACAATACCTTGGTGGCCATTACAGCTGATTACCCAGGGTTAATCCCGGCCTCCCAGGTAACAGAGAGCGGAGTCTCATCCCCTTGAGAAGGAATCCATTCTCACGCATTTCAGTTTTCCTGACAACGACCGTGTTTTGCAGGGGAGGTTTCCGAGGCGGGAGGCCGAACCTGCGGCGGCTAGCCAACGAGGGGCCGCAGGGCCTCGTGGGGTAAAAAGGAATGTAGTCTGGACTGAGACGCCGGCGCAAAGGTATAGCGCACCCTCTTTTTCCCTGGTGTTATTCCTTCAGGGCATATTAACGTTCGTGCTGTCTTCAGGACGAAGAGACCTCGCCGGACTACATCCGGAGAGGTTGCCAATCGCGCCTCCACCAGCCAGGCTCCAACGCCTGGCCCGGAAGCGGATGTGAACACAAGGCGCGCACCAGACGCTCCTCCGACAGAGGATGCGGACAGGCTGTCTGCCACCAATTCCGAGGTGGAGAGTGCCATGAACCACAGGCGCCGCCGGACAGTTCTTCGCGACGCTTGTTTCTCCCAAGAGGCATTAGATGCCTTCAACTCGGGAGATGCGTATCTCCGTGCCGCTCAAAATGGTTTAGCCAGAGCCACGGAGCAATATGTAAAAGACGTACGGGTAAGAAAATTTTGGTAAATATATATATATATACCAGTAGCCCCCGAGACTTGAAACAGTTAGAGTAACTGATTTAAGGATCATTTGTTATGCAGGTTCTTATAGAGAAGAATACCGTACTGTCCCAGGAGCTGGAAGAGTGCAAAGCCCAACTGGAGGCCGCACTAGCCGCGACAGGGGAGCCCAAAGAGACCCCCTCTGGTAAGATACACTTCGAAAGATTAGTATCTTGCGAAGTGCGGCGTGGGTGTAAATCTGACAAATCATATTGCAGATGGCGCCGGACTAGATCCGGAGAGGCAACAACTCTTGCGTCGGCTAAAGGCCAGTGAGAGTATGTTGACAAGGGTGAGGCGGGAGAAGAATGATCTTCAGTATGCCAACACCAAGCTGGACGTTGAACTTAAAGATGTTCGTGGCCAGCTGTCGGACTCTACTAAGGAGAATCAGCGGCTCCGACGCGGCATATTTAGTAAGTGCTTAAGCGAATCTTTGAAAGAAAAGAGTTCGGCGAGGAAGTCGACTAACAGAGTAATGTCTGTAGGTATGCTAACGGGTCGTCCTGCAGAGGAGATGCCCGGTTCTATGGGTGACCTTCTTCCCGAGCTCTCGCAACTGCACGAGCGAGTTCGGCAGGCGATGCGAGGCGTTTCCCAAGCCTTATGGCCTTCCCACTCCATGCCCAAGGGCCTTGGAGAGCTTTCGGAGAAGCTTAAGGGAGCTCGGCGGCGCTTCCGGTTGTGGAAGATATCGGCCTGCCGACAAGGCTCTAGGGAGGCCTGGGCCATGGTGAGGACACGGTACACGAAGTCTGACCCAAACCACATGGCCAAGGTCGGACCTGTGGGGCCTGACGGGAAGCAGATCCCTGTAAGCTTAGTGTACGGCCAAGTAGAATTGGCCACAAAGTATTCCCAGCAGGACTGTAAGTTAGACAACCTATTAGATGGTATTGAAGAGGAATACAATCAGTCAGAGTGACTATGTAATTTTTAATTGACATGTGTATTACCTTCTAGCCGGATTGTAGATCGTTTGTTGTTGCCGACCTTTTCGCTTCAACCTCAGGACCTGACGGTCCGGAGTGTGTCCGAATACCCTACCGGTTATGTAAGAACCGGGGTATGCATGGAGACCAGGCGTAGGGGTCATTAGTGCTTTATCAGACAAGTGCCCAACTAGTTATGTTATATTACATGGTTAGTAAGAAACATCTTCCAAAGAGAATAGTTCCGTTAGGGGTTCGTTTCTCTGGGAGGCATGCCCTAAAGTGCATGTCCGAACTGCAAACGCAGGAAAATCATCTGGGGGCATATATATAAATAAGTAAAAAAGTTCATCTTTTAGTTCATCAACCGAATATTCCCTTAAGAACGCTAGCTTTTGGCTTCACCCAGTCTGAGGTACACATCCGGCTGATCCGGCAGTAACAATCGCAGAGGTGCTCCCTTTACCACCTAGCCGAACAATCGGGAACGTAGGGGTAAGCACAGGAGCCAGGCAACCCAGCTTGGCCAAAACTTAAGTCATATCGATGCATATAATGGTGAAGAAAAGGTACATGCGGAAGTTTGACACATGTGGTGTGCGTGAAGCCCGTATAAATAAGTTCTGTTAAAGAAGCCCCCAGGTTTAATGAGCGCGAGTAGCACGTCACTTGAGGAGCCTTTAAGGGCTATAAAAGAAAAGAGGGGAAGGAGAGAAATGTAAGACAGAAAATGTAAAAAATGGATAGAGGAAGGAGACGAACACAGAGTATGGCACTAGGCGTAGAATCTTTGGAGACGGGCTGCGTTCCATGGGTTCGGCTCGAGTCGGTTATCCAACGCATCTCGCAGGCGGTATGCTCCACCAGTCAGGACTTGGTCGATTATGAAGGGACCTTCCCACTTGGGCTTCAGCTTGTCCTTTTTCTTGTCCGGCAGGCGTAGAACTAATTTGCCAACGTTGTAGTTTGTGGCCCGCACTTCTCTGCTTTGATATCTTCGAGCCTGCTGTTGATAGAATGTGGAACAGGCTTTTGCCACGTCGCGCTCCTCCTCTAAGGCGTCCAAACCGTCCTGCCGATCGAGCTCGGATTCCCTTTCTTCGTACATGTGCACTCGAGGTGAGTCATGATTTATGTCGCAGGGCAAGACTGCCTCTGCGCCGTACACCATAGAAAATGGTGTGTATCCGGTGGTGCGAATCGGCGTGGTCCGCAGCCCCCAGAGTACGGAGTCGAGCTCCTCTACCCAGTGCGTGTTAGATTCCTTGAGGGACCGCACTAATCTGGGTTTGGTGCCGCTCATGATGAGACCATTTGCAAGTTCGACCTGACCGCTAGTTTGTGGGTGATAGACGGAAGCATAATCGAGCTTGATGCCCATGTTTTTGCACCAGAGTTTTACCTCATCGGCCGTAAAGTTTGTGCCGTTATCGGTGATGATGTTGTGGGGGACGCCATAACGGTGTACGACCCTGGATATAAAGTATATCACAGGTCCGGATTCGGCCGTCTTAACAGGCTTGGCTTCTATCCATTTGGTGAACTTATCCACCATGACCAATAAGTATTTTTTCTTTTGTGTTCCGCCTTTAAGGGGTCCCACCATGTCAAGCCCCCAGACCGCGAAAGGCCAAGTGATGGGGATAGTTTGGAGGGCGGTGGGTGGCATATGGCTTTGGTTTGCAAAAAGCAGGCAACCGACGCATTGTTGGACCAAGTCCTGAGCGTCCGGCCGGGCCGTCGGCCAATAAAAGCCTGTACGGAAAGCCTTGCTTACAAGGGACCGAGCTGCGGCGTGATGGCCACTGAGTCCGGCATGAATTCCAGCCAGCAGGTTCCGCCCTTCCTCTTCGGAGATGCACCTTTGAAGGACTCCGGTAGTTCTTTTCTTATAAAGTTCTCCCTCATGGACTTTATAGGCTTTAGATCGCCGCACTATACAGCGTGCCCCATTTTGGTCCTCTGGGATTTCCTACCTAGTAAGGTAGGCTAGGAATGGTTCTGTCCACGGGGCGATAACGACCATTAGTACGTGGGCTGAGGTTGTGATTTCATTGGCAGAGCCTCCGATTTTGTCAGATTGTTCGGCGTCGGATAGTGCGGTTGGGTCCGGGCTAATATTGCCATGTTCCCCTTCCCATACTACGGATGGCTTGAACAGCCTTTCCAGGAAGATGTTGGGGGGACCGCATCGCGTTTTGCGCCGATGCGTGCCAGGACGTCTGCCGCCTGATTGTTTTCTCGGGCTATATGGTGAAATTCGAGCCCCTCAAACTGAGCTGACATTTTGAGGACGGCGTTGTGGTAAGATGCCATTTTTGGATCCTTGGCATCGAAATCTCCATTTATTTGGGATATCGCGAGGTTCGAATCCCCGCGCACCTCTAGGCGTTGAATGCCCATGGATACTGCCATCCGGAGACCATGTAAAAGGGCCTCATATTCGGCTGCATTGTTGGAGTCCGTGTACATAATCTGGAGTACATATTGAACTGTGTCTCCTGTGGAGGACGTCAAAACGACGCCGACCCCTAGTCCGGCCAACATTTTGGAACCATCGAAGTGCATGATCCAGTTTGAATATGTGCCGTACTCTTTAGGGAGTTCGACCTCCATCCATTCTGCGACGAAGTCGGCCAAAACTTGTGACTTGATAGCTCGCCGTGGCCTATAATTTATGTCGAACAGGAGGAGCTCGATGGCCCATTTTGCAATCCGACCCGTTGCGTCGCGGTTGTTTATAATATCGTTGAGTGGTACTTCCGATGCTACTATGATTGAACACTCTTGAAAGTAGTGTCGTAGCTTTCGGGATGCCATGAATACCGCATATGCAATCTTTTGATAATGTGGGTACCGTGATTTGCATGGGGTGAGGACAGTGGACACATAGTAAACCGGCTTTTGAAGGGGGAATTTGTGTCCGTCCGTTTCCCGCTCGACGACGAGTACTGCGCTGACAACTTGATTGGTTGATGCAATGTACAATAGCATTGGTTCGCCGATGTTTGGCGCGGCCAGGACAGGGTTTGTTGCCAATATGGCTTTTATTTCCTCGAGTCTGGCTGCGGCGGCATCCGTCCACTCGAAGTGTTCGGTGCGCCAAAGGAGGCGATAGAGAGGTAGCGCCTTTTCTCCCAACCGGGAGATAAAGCGGCTTAGAGCCGCCACGCATCCGGTTAATTTTTGTATTTGTTTGAGGTCCTTTGGGATATCCAATTGTGACAAAGCTCGGATCTTGGCTGGATTTGCTTCGATTCCTCTACCGGATACAATGAAGCCCAAGAGCTTTCCGGCTAGAACACCGAAAACGCATTTTTCCGGATTTAGCTTGATGTCATATGCTCGGAGGTTGTCAAATGTAAGCCTCAAGTCGTCTACTAGAGATTCGACATGTCTTGTTTTTACGACCACATCATCCACGTATGCCTCTACTGTTTTGCTGATCAGGTTTGCCAGACATGTCTGAATCATGCGCTGATATGTTGCGCCGGCGTTTTTGAGCCCGAAAGGCATTGTGTTGAAGCAGAATGGGCCGTATGGGGTGATGAATGCCGTTGCGGCTTGGTCTGACTCGGCCATCTTGATTTGATGGTAACCCAAGTATGCGTCGAGGAAGCACAACGAATCGTGTCCTGCAGTGGCGTCGATAATTTGATCGATGCGGGGGAGGGGGAAAGGATCCTTTGGGCAAGCCTTGTTAAGGTCTTTGAAGTCAATGCACAGGCACCGGGATTTGTCCTTCTTTGGTACCATCACCAAGTTTGCTAGCCAGTCCGGATGTTTTATATCTCTGATGAATCCGTCCTCCAATAGTTTGGCTAGCTCTTCTCCCATTGCCTGTCTCTTGGGCTCAGAGAAACGCCGAAGGGCTTGTTTGACAGGTTTGAATCCTTTTAGGATATTTAAGCTGTGTTCGGCCAGCCTGCGTGGGATTCCTGGCATGTCTGAAGGGTGCCAGGCAAAAATGTTCCAGTTCTCCCGTAGGAATTCTCGCAGTGCAGCGTCTACATCGGGGTTTAATCGTGCCCCGATGGAAGCTGTTTTATTGGGGTCCGTTGGATGGACCTGGAATTTGACTATTTCGTCCGCTGGTTTAAAGGAGGTGGACTTGGATCTTTTATCGAGTATCACATCGTCCCTGTTTATCGTGGAGCGCAGCGTAGTCAGTTCCTCAGCTGCTAGGGCTTCAGACAGTGCCTCAAGGGCTAATGCGGCTGTCTTGTTTTCGGCGTGGAGTGCTATGTCCGGATCACTAGCGAGAGTGATGATTCCGTTCGGCCAGGGCATCTTGAGCTTCATGTACCCGTAATGGGGTATTGCTTGGAAGATTGTAAACGCTTCCCGCCCTAGCAGAGCGTGGTATCCACTACTGAACGAGGCCACTTGGAATGTGACCTCTTCAGACCTATAATTATCCGACGTGCCGAACACCACATCTAGTGTGATTTTTCCTGCACAGCGCGCTTCCCAACTGGGGATTATTCCTCTAAAGGTTGTGCTGCTTCGCTCAATGCGGTTCCAGTCTATTTCCATTTTTTGAAGGGTTTCCTCATAAATGAGGTTCAATCCGCTACCTCCGTCCATGAGTACCTTGGTGAGTCGAAAGCCGTCCACTATAGGACTGAGTACCACTGCGGCTGGTGCTCGAGCTGTTCGGATTTTAGGTTCATCACTAGCATTAAAAGTAATAGCCGTGTCACTCCATGGGTTTATTGTTGCTACTTGATAGACTTCGGCGAGGCTGCGGAGAGTTCTTTTTCGCATATTATTTGATGCGAAAGTCTCGAAGACTGTTAAGACTGTACTGGAGTCCCTGAGGTGGTTTTCTGTGGCCTCCAGAATTAGGAGATCTTCGCCCCTTTTGGCCACCTGCTAGAGTATCCAACATGCTCTAAGGCTATGAGTTGGTGTGGCGTCCTCTGTACTATGAATTTAGAAGGGTCCATTAATCCATCCCTCCAGTACGGTTCCATGCCCTGTAGAGGGTTTTGGTTTTTTGGTTTTTAACCCGGGTGTCTGATGATGATGCACCCTTTTATTTCGGACGAGGTTTCTATTCAGGGCCGGATTGTCCCAAAATTTAGTTTTGGTTTTCCGGGCGCTTTCCGTCGCATGGTACTTTTGTACTATGGACGCCAAGTCAGAGAAGTGTGTAATATCACGACGACCTGTGGCGTTGAGGATTCCCTTGTTCGTGCAATTATTGCAAAAGATTGAGATTGCGTCTTCCTCGCGGCAGTTCTTTATCATGTTCATAACTAGGAGGAACCTTGCCCAGTAATGATGTACTGTTTCTTTGGGATTTTGCTTGATTTGGGATAGATCGCTTATGTTCGGGTGGGTGGGTGGAATTAAATCCGGAACTTCACCCAATCTAAGACTCAGAGGCCAAGGAGTTTCCGAACTCTGAAGTTTGGATTCTTGGATGTTGTCCAGTGAATCTAGCCCGTTGCCTGATTCTAAGTTCAGGTCTTGAGTTACATCGTCCCCTCCGCGGGTATCCGGCTTGGAGGGATCGGGAATCTGGACGTAGCTAGTCCTTAAGATAGATGAAGAGTCGCTGCACTGTGCCTCTACCACGGCAACGTGATGGGTGACTTGGGGAGAATTAATTTCTCTTAGATCGGGTTTAAGCCCAACCTGGTCATAATCCGTAGTGACCCCCAAGGCGGCGATGCGATCCAAGAGCTCGTTTACGAAAGAGAGCTCCATTGGATCTAACTGCTTGACGAGTTCCGAGTTGACGTGAAGATTGCTTTTGATGACCCAAGAGGTCACCGTCGGTGCAACGGCCGAACAGGCGGTCATGAGAAAACCGCCTAGCCGGAGAGTTTGGCCGACAGCCAAGGCTCCCTTAGTAACGGCGCCGTCTTTAGAGACGGGAAGAGGCATCCTTCCTGATTGCGACGGCACAGAGGAACTCTCAATGAAAGCACCAATGTCGGTGTCAAAACCGGCGGATCTCGGGTAGGGGGTCCCGAACTGTGCGTCTAGGCCGGATGGTAACAGGAGGCAAGGAACACGATGTTTTACCCAGGTTCGGGCCCTCTTGATGGAGGTAAAACCCTACGTCCTGCTTGATTAATATTGATGATATGGGTAGTACAAGAGTAGATCTACCACGAGATCAAGGAGGCTAAACCCTAAAAGCTAGCCTATGGTATGGTTGTTGTATGATGAAGTTGTCCTACGGACTAAAACCCTCCGGTTTATATAGACACCGGAGAGGGTTAGGGTTACACAAAGTCGGTTACAATGGTAGGAGATCTTGAATATCCGCACCGCTAAGCTTGCCTTCCACGCCAAGGAAAGTCCCATCCGGACACAGGACGAAGTCCTCAATCTTGTATCTTCATAGTCCTGGAGTCCGGCTGAAGGTATAATCCGGCTACCGGAACACCCCCTAATCCAGGACTCCCTCACCGGCACTAAATAACAATTATTGAGGTTTAAAACTAATCACGTAGGTAAATGTAGAGGTAGAGTGCCGACAGCGATCACATCGACCTTGGAACCATTCCCGACGCACATCGTCACCTCGTCCTTCACCAGTCTCCGCTTATTCCGCAGCTCCTGCTTTGAGTTACAAATGTGAGCAACCGCACCAGTATCAAATACCCAGGAGCTACTACGAGTACTGGTAAGGTACACATCAATTACATGTATATCACATATACCTTTAGTGTTGCCGGCCTTCTTGTCCGCTAAGTATTTGGGGAAGTTCCGCTTCAAGTGACCATTTCCCTTGCAATAAAAACACTCAGTCTTGGGCTTGGGTCCATTCTTTGGCTTCTTCCAGGCATCTTGCTTACCGGGCGCGGCAACTCCCTTGCCGTCCTTCTTGAAGTTCTTTTTACCCTTGCCTTTCTTGAACTTAGTGATTTTATTCACCATCAACACTTGATGTTCCTTTTTGATTTCTACCTCCGCTGATTTCAGCATTGAATATACCTCAGGAATGGTCTTTTCCATCCCCTGCATATTGAAGTTCATCACAAAGCTCTTGTAGCTCGGTGGAAGTGACTGAAGGATTCTGTCAATGACCGCGTCATCTGGGAGATTAACTCCCAGCTGAGTCAAGCGGTTATGCAACCCAGACATTTTGAGTATGTGCTCACTGACAGAACTATTTTCCTCCATCTTACAGCTGAAGAACTTGTCGGAGACTTCATATCTCTCGACCCAGGCATGAGCTTGGAAAACCATTTTCAGCTCTTCAAACATCTCATATGCTCCGTGTCTCTCAAAACGCTTTTGGAGCCCCGGTTCTAAGCTATAAAGCATGCCTCACTAAACGAGGGAGTAATCATCGGCACATGACTGCCAAGCGTTCATAACATCTTGGTTCTCTGGGACAGGTGCATTACCTAGCGGTGCTTCTAGGACATAATCTTTTTTGGCAGCTATGAGGATGATCCTCAGGTTCCGGACCAAGTCCGTATAGTTGCTGCCATCATCTTTCAGCTTGGTTTTCTCTAGGAACGCGTTGAAGTTGAGGACAACGTGTGCCATTTGATCTACAAGACATATTGTAAAGATTTTAGACTAAGTTCATGATAATTAAGTTCATCTAATCAAATTACTCAATGAACTCCCACTCAGATAGACATCCCTCTAGTCATCTAAGTGAAACATGATCCGAGTCAACTAGGCCATGTTCGATCATCACGTGAGACGGAGTAGTCAAAATCGGTGAACTTCTTCATGTTGATCGTATCTTCTATACGACTCATGCTCGACCTTTCGGTCTTCTGTGTTCCGAGGCCATGTCTGTACATGCTAGGCTCATCAAGTCAACCTAAGTGTATTGCGTGTGTAAATCTGGCTTACACCCGTTGTATTCGAACGTTAGAATCTATCACACCCGATCATCACGTGGTGCTTCGAAACAACGAACCTTCGCAATGGTGCATAGTTAGGGGGAACACTTTCTTGAAATTATTACGAGGGATCATCTTATTTAAGCTACCGTCTTTCTAAGCAAATAATATGTAAAACATGATAAACATCACATGCAATCAAATAGTGACATGATATGGCCAATATCATTCGCTCTGTTTGATCTCCATCTTCGGGGCTCCATGATCATCGTTGTCACCGGCATGACACCATGATCTCCATCATCTTGTCTTCTTGAAGTTGTCTCGTCATCTATTACATCTACTACTATGGCTAACGCTTTAGCAATAAAGTAAAGTAATTACATGACGTTTATGTTGACACGCAGGTCATAAATAAATAAAGACAACTCCTATGGCTCTTGCCGGTTGTCATACTCATTGACATGCAAGTCGTGATTCCTATTACAAGAACATGATCATCTCATACATCACATATATCATTCATCACATCCTTTGGCCATATCACATCACAAAACACTTGCTGCAAAAACAAGTTAGACGTCCTCTAATTGTTGTTACAAGTTTTTACGTGGCTGCTATAGGTTTCTAGCAAGAACGTTTCTTACCTACGCCAAGACCACAACGTGAATTGCCAATTTCTATTTAACCTTCATAAGGACCCTGTTCATCAAATTCGATCCGACTAAAGTGGGAGAGATAGACACCCGCCAGCCACCTTATGCAACTAGTGCATGTTAGTCGGTGGAATCAGTCTCACGTAAGCGTACGTGTAAGGTCGGTCCGGGCCGCTTCATCCCACGATGCCGCCGAATCAAGATAAGACTAGTAACGGCAAGCAAATTGACAATATCGACGCCCACAACTGCTTTGTGTTCTACTCGTGCATAGTAACTACGCATAGACCTAGCTCATGATGCCATTGTTGGGGAACATAGCAGAATTTTAAAATTTTCTACGCATCACCAAGATCAATCTATGGAGTCATCTAGCAACGAGGGAGAGAGGAGTGCATCTACATACCCTTGTAGATCGCGCGCGGAAGTGTTCAAGAGAGCGGGGTTGATGGAGTCGTGCTCGACGTGATCCAAATCACCGATGACCAAGTGCTGAACGGACGGCACCTCCGCATTCAACACACGTACGGTTGGGAAGACGTCTCCTCCAACTTGATCCAGCAAGGGGGGAGGAGAGGTTGATGAAGATCCAGTAGCACGACGGCGTGGTGGTGGAAGCAACGGTGATCTCGGCAGGGCTTCGCCAAGCGCAGGGAGATAGAGGAGTGTCACGGGAGGGAGAGGGAGAGGCTAGGGGCTTGGGTGTGGCTGCCCTCCCTCCCCCCACTATATATAGGGTGCCTAGGGGGGGGGGCGCCGGCCCTAGGAGATCCAATCTCTTAGGGGTGCGGCGGCCAAGGTGTGCCTTGCCCCCCAAGGCAAGGGTGGCGCCCCCCACCCCTAGGGTTTCCAACCCTAAGCGCAGGGGTAGGCCCAAGGGGGGCGCACCAGCCCACTAGGGGCTGGTTCCCCTCCCACTTCAGCCCATGGGGCCCTCCGGGATAGGTCGCCCCACCCGGTGGACCCCCGGGACCCTTCCGGTGGTCCCGGTACAATACCGATTACCCCCGAAACTTTCCCGATGGCCGAAACTTGACTTCCTATATATAAATCTTCACCTCCGGACCATTCCGGAACTCCTCGTGACGTCTAGGATCTCATCCGGGACTCCGAACAACTTTTAGGTTACCGTATGATAATATCTCTACAACCCTAGCGTCACCGAACCTTAAGTGTGTAGACCCTACGGGTTCGGGAGACATGCAGACATGACCGAGACGCCTCTCCAGACAATAACCAACAGCGGGATCTGGATACCCATGTTTGCTCCCACATGTTCCACGATGATCTCATCAGATGAACCACGATGTCGAGGATTCAATCAATCTGTATACAATTCCCTTTGTCAATCGGTACGTTACTTGCCCGAGACTCGATCGTCGGTATCCCAATACCTAGTTCAATCTCATTACCGACAAGTCACTTTACTCGTGCCGTAATGCATGATCCCGTGATCAACAACTTGGTCACATTGAGCTCATTATGATGATGCATTACCGAGTGGGCCCAGAGATACCTCTCCGTCATACGGAGTGACAAATCCCAGTCTCGATTCGTGCCAACCCAACAGACACTTTTGGAGATACCTGTAATGTACCTTTATAGTCACCCAGTTACGTTGTGATGTTTGGCACACCCAAGGCACTCCTACGGTATCCGGGATTTGCACAATCTCATGGTCTAAGGAAATGATACTTGACATTCAGAAAAGCTACAGCAAATGAACTACATGATCTTTGAGCTAAGCTTAGGATTGGGTCTGGTCCATCACATCATTCTCCTAATGATGTGATCCCGTTATCAACGGCATCCAATGTCCATAGTAAGGAAACCATGACTATCCTTTGATCAACGAGCTAGTCAACTAGAGGCTCACTAGGGACGTGTTGTGGTCTATGTATTCACACAAGTATTACGATTTCCGGACAACACAACAATAGACAATTATCATGAACAAAGAAATATAATAATAACCATTTTATTATTGCCTCTAGGGCATATTTCCAATAGCGCCATTACTAAGGCATACTAATGGCGCACTACAGGTGCGCCATTAGTATCTGGTATACTAATGGCGCAACAGTGGTGCACCATTAGTAAAAAATACTAGTGGCGTGGTACTAGTGGCACACCATTAGTAAAAAATACTAGTGGCGTGGTACTAGTGGCGCACCAGTAGTGCGCCATTAGTAGGCAAAACTGGTGCCCCACTAGTAGGCCTTTTCCTAGTAGTGGGCGATGTACCTCTATAGGCAGCGTCCAGCAGTTCGGCCACACGCTCCAGCAGGGCATCGCGGCCGCTCTCTGCTAGCCTGCATCGCATCAGCTCCCGCGCCACGATGAGCCCGGCTTGCATGTTCGCCTGCTCCCGTCGAGTGTGCGGTGCCTTTGCCGTAGTGTAGCCTGAAGATCACGTGGCGGAGGGTGCCTATCGACGCCTACCACGTCCGATGGTTTTCGGCAGTGTGCGGGCCGCCCGAAGTGCGGAGTTGAGGTCTTGTTGGGCGGACGACACCACCCGGACGGGCCAAGCGGCCCAGTGGTCGGTGTTGGCCTCGGGTCGTCCAACATCAGAACCGCAGGGCATCGACGGGTCGATTGGCGGAAGAGGGGCTTTGGCCTCCCCCTACTTGGCGCGCAAAATGTCGGATTACGGGTTCCGGCAAACCCTTGTGAGGTTCGAACTCTCGGGTGCGCATGAAGAACACTCTCTCCCTAACTCGCACGCTCAACGATTCCACGGCCTAGCTCGATGAACCAAAAGGACATGAGACACAGAGGTTTATACTGGTTCGGGCCACCTTGCGGTGAAATACACTACTCCAGTGTGTGGATGGATTGCCGTGTAATACACTACTCCAGTGCGGGGCTGAGGATGAACTAGTACAATGGGTGAACAACCTCAGGAGGTGAGGTGTTCTTGGGCTCGATGAGCAGGTGAACTCGTCCAGGTGGAATCAATCTCATCCCCCGCTATGGTGGTGGCTAAGACCTATTTATAGTGGCCTTGGTCCTCTTCCCAAATGTTAGGCAGGAAGGGTTCCCACAACAGCCAAGTTTGACAAAAGGTGGTCATCGCCTACAAAAGGCTCTGTTGGTGATGCTGTTGTGGGCTTCGTGATGACCTCCATCCTGCCGTCCTGGGGGTCTTGGCCTAGTTGCATCGATATAGAAACCTTTGCCTGATTCCTTAGGACTCTGCAACTGCGCTTGCCGCCTTAGCACCAAAGCGGAAACTGGTACACTGCGTCCGTTGGCACCCGCCTGGCCTTGGTCGTCATGGCTGACGTCATGTGAACCTCGTGAGGTGCCCCTTGCATAGATATCTCCGCTCCTCAAGAGCCAGCCTAGAGAGGCTGCCCCTAGGGAGGTCTTGGTGTCATCCGCCTCGTGAGGCTTGGCCCCTCGTGGGGGTCTTGAGTTGTTGCTGGTGAAGATGGGCCGTACCAGGCCGTTGGTGGAGCCACGCATTGCGCCACAGGCAGGAAAGTCTGGGCACCCCCTGTCCCAGAACACCGACAATGACCTTGCTATGCTTAATGCTTGTCACTAGGGCCTAATTGCCATGATTTCAGATCTGAACCTATTATGTTTTTATGAATATATTTGTGTTCTTGATCCTATCTTGCAAGTTATAGTCACCTAATACGTGTTATGATTCGACAACCCCGGAGTGACAATAGTCGGGACACTTCCCAATGATGACCGTAGTTTGAGGAGTTCATGTATTCACAAAGTGCTAATGCTTTGGTCCGGTTCTCTGTTAAAAGGAGGTCTTAATATCCCTTAGTTTCCATTAGGACCCTGCTGCCACAGGAGGGTAGGACAAAAGATGTCATGCAAGTTCTTTTCCATAAGCACGTATGACTATATACGAAATACATGCCTACAATATATTGATGATTTGGAGCTAGTTTTGTGTCACCCTAGGTTGTAAATGTTGCATGATGAATGCCATTCGACATAATTATCCATCATTGATCCATTGCCTATGAGTTTGTTTCATATTGATCTTTGCTAAGCTACTTTTCCGTTGCTACTGTTATGATTGTTACAAAACTGCTACTGTTACCGTTACTTCCATATTACTTTGCAACTAAATATTTTGCTTCAGATATTAAGTCTTTCAAGTGTGGTTGAATTAACAACTCAGCTACTAACACTTGAGAATATTCTTTCGCTCCCCTTGTGTCGAATCAATAAATTTGGGTTGAATACTCTACCCTCGAGAACTGTTGCGATCCCCTATACTTGTGGCCGGAGGTGGTGCCCCGCAGGTGAGCGAGCAGCAGGTGCAGAAGCGGGCGTTGTCGAGCGCAGTGGCGGCGAGCGTGGACAGCTGCAAGGGTGCACGCAGCATGGAGCCCAAGGCAGTAGGCAAGCCCGACAGCATCGGGGCCGGCGCGAACGCGATCGGGAGGAAGTAGCTATAGGGCGGCTCTAGGCGAAAGCGGCTATGGCATGGGCGGCGGCCACGCGTGTCGGGGATGTGCGGGTGGGCAAGAGTAGCGGCAGTGGGGCGGCCATGGCTAGCAGCGGTGACCGCGGTCGCGGCAAGAAAAGGTTACAATGTCAGAAGTGGGAGGCGCCGGAGGTAGTGGCAGGCAGCAATAGCAGGAGGAAAAGGCGCGGCCATGCGCATGCGGGTGCTGCAAGAGCTCGCAATGGTGCATGGTTGTGGCGAGCGAGGCGAGCAACGGAATCGACGGGCGTGGCTACAAGTGTGCGGGGCGCTCGAGGGCGCGGCCCGGCGAGGGAGCGGAGATGTACTAATTAAAATAAGAGATATTGTGATATCCTAACGTATCCATGTTCCGACATGGAACAAATTTCAACTTCACCTACAATTAGCAACGCTATGAGAGGGGTTGAGCAAAAGTGGTAACATAGCCAAACAACGGTTTGCTAGGAAGGAGGGTTAGAGGCTTGACATGGCAATATGGGAGGCATGATATACCAAGTGGTAGGTAGCGCAACATAGGATAGAATGAACAACTAGCAAGCAAATATAGAAGTGATTTCGAGGGTATGGTCATCTTGCCTGAAATCCCTCTAGGAAGAAGAACGAGTCCCTGAAGAAGATAAACAAACATAGTCAAACGGATCCTCACAAACGCGAAGTTACCGGAACTAACAAGAAGAAGCAACACCAGAAAGAAGCAAACAACATGGTAAACCAACAAGAGGCATGGCATGGCAAAGTGCACAAACAAAACTACAAGTTAAGTGGAGCTCAATATGCCATGAGTTGCTAATTGACAAAACACCACATTCGATTATTTAGTTCACTCTCGTTTAAGCTACTCAACAATATTAAATGTTGTTAAACATGGCAAGAGGTGAATCATAATAAAACTACCTATCTAGGTAAGTTTAAATGAGGTCGGAAACAACAAGCAACAATTCCGGAAAATCCCCATAAGCATATTATGAATTTGGTACTGTCCTATCCTAAACCATATTTTAGAGTTGTTAAACTAGCAAGATGAATGCACCATGTTAAACTAGGCATTTTCTACCCGATTTACATATAAAGTTTATTTAAAATGGAGCTACAGTTATTTAGTTATGAAATAACACATTTTAGCATGGAATTTGAGCAAATTTAATCAAACAACATTTTAAACATGCATGAAAGTTTGATATTATGAAATTAGGTGAAATTCTAGTCATTTTTCATATATAAAGTTTTAACACTTGATGCACACATTGTGAGTTACGATATGCATGAACTAGAGGGGCTATTCTGTAATAAAGCAGTTTTCCGGATAAATGATAAAATCGCAACGGGGAAAAAAACATGACTGGGCTGAAACTGCTGCACTGCTGGGCTGAAACTACTGCACTGCTGGGCTGAACAGAGACAGGGGGCTGTGGGGAGCTCACCCATGGGCTTGGCCCGGTGAAGCAAAGGCGAACTGGGCCGGCTGGGCGTGCGCAGATGCAAGACGCGGCCCAGGCGCGTGCGATCGATGAGGGGCGCGGTCAATGGAGAGCGAGATGGCAGCGGCCGAACTCCGGCAAGGGCGACGCGCGGGGAAACGACGACGGGCGCGGCTGACTCCGGTGGGGATGGGCGGAGGAGGCCCTGGAGGCGCAGATCCGGACGGGATCCGCCCGATCTGTCCATCTCCGGCGCTAGTGGCGGGGATCCCGATGAGCTCGGGGAGGTCTGGCAGCGAGGGTTCGGCGGTGGAGCGATGTCCTGCAGGGCACGAGAAGGGGCTGTGGTGAGAGGGAGAGGGAGAGCATAGGAGGGAAAAGGAGGCGCGAGGGGCGGCAGCATGACCTGGAGGTCGCCGGCGGGCGGCGGACAACTCCGGCGAGCTGTGTCTCATCACCGGCAGCAGCACGGGTCGGGGACAAGGCACGAGCAGGCGAGTGAGCGAGATCCGGCGGCGGGTGGCTCGGGCCCACTTCGGCCCATGACGGGCCACGTGAGAGCTCAGCGGGCCGCGCGGTGGAGGCTGCTGGCTGGGGCGATGCGTGGCGAGCCAGGGTTGGATGGGCACGCGTGTCTGGGCGAGGTGGCGTCGCCTGAGTGTTTGGAAGCAGCGGCGCTGCCGGTGGCTGGCCGCTAGCGGCTTGCCAAGTGGTGAGGAGGGGCTGGCCGACGTGGAATGTGAGGTGGAGGCGGCGGCTGATGATTAGGGGAACGGAAATTTAGGAGGAGGGTAGGTAGCTGCCCAAAAATGGAAGGGGAGGTGGTTTATATAGGGCAGGTTTAGGGTTAGGGGTGTTTGGGGGGCTTTCGGGGCCCTCCGATCCTGATCAGACGATTCCGAATGAGAGGGGGTCTAGGTTGGGCCTAGGTGGGCTATGCAGAAGGCCTCGTGCTGAAAGGGGATAAGAGAGTGAGGCTCGACAGTAGTCTTCGGAGACCGAAAACGTCCGACGTGTGACCGGCTATAATTCCTCTATATATTTAACGGTTGGGCTATCAAACGATCTCTGAATGCGACGAAAATTGATAGGCAGTCTACTGACAACATAACAACACCGCTTGCGCACTTTCAACCCATTCCGAGAACATTTTCCGGACACTTATAAAATACTATTTCGGACATGCCGCGGGCGCGTGCGAGTGTGTCTGGGCTCAGAAAGGACAACGAAGAGAACTGGGGGACCCGGACAGATGCATGTTTTGAAAACATGATGATATAGTGCACATGATGACATGGCAAGATGCAACACGCAAGCGAATGGCAAGGAAACAATAGCAAATAACTAGAAGACACCTGGCACATCGGTCTGAGAGCGTTACAACACTCCACCACTACAAGAGGATCTCGCCCGAGATCTAGGATGGCACCGGAAAGAAAACAAAAGAGGAAGAGGTAAAACAAAGTTGCTTCTTTGACAAACGAGTGAAACTAATGAACCTTGAGAGGCTAAACAGTTGAAAGAAGAATACAATGGAGATGAACTAGATAGCGAACACCCCGTTAGATAAGAGAAACATGGGACACGATGAGAACCAAGAAGTTGAATGACAAGATAGATACTGAAACCACTCCGGTTAAAACAAGACGGAGAAGGAATAAGATTGATATAATTTGGGTAGCACTCCGACTAAAAGGACAAGGAAAACTTGATAACTTGCAGAGAACTTGAAAGGAGGGCACGACACTTCGGTTAAATGGATAAGCGAGAAAAGAACATGATCTTGACAAGGCAAGATGGTGGAATAACAGAATGGAGAAGAAAATGCCAACTTCTGCCACAAATGAGCTTGGAAAGCACCCTTCCAGGAAGGTTAAAACGGAGTTGTTGGATTATCAACAACGAAACGAGTAAGCTTGTAATGGCTTATGGAAAACTTCTTAGAATTATGAGGTGAAATCCTGCCAAAAACGGAAACAATTGCTTGCTTTAGATCAACAAGGAGATGTAAAACTTCTTTCGCCTAGAGGATAGGAGGAAACTTGGATCATTGATAAGCACCACAATAGCAACAATCCTTAGGGAAGGCTTTATGTGAAATCTATACCAAGCTAACATCAACGAAGGAAAAATGATGGGATTAAATATCTCATTCTTGACAACTGTTGAATCATGACACACGAATGGAAATTGTCAAGAGTTACATAACATCACCTCAAAAGATAAGGTAGAAGGAATTGCACTTTGGAATGCAAGATGAAGAATGCTTGAACTCCTCAAAACAAAACATGTGTTGAGCACCATGTTTATTTGAGAGTATAGCTTGTCGGATCTTAACTTCGAGAGAGATCTTGAAGAACAATTAAAGAATGAAAAGAATCCTTGACGAGCGACCATGTAGAGCCTCCATGAAGAACTCCGGTAATAAAATGATGATAAAAGGAAGAGAAGTGGAAAACACAAGGTGAAGCCTTGCAATGATTCAGATGGAGCTTCGTGACGATATAATTGAGAGAGATTGTTACTCCGGAAAAAGTATGAAGCACTTGAACCGCAGATTTTCTCCTCATGAACAAACTCCGGAAGAATGAATCAATCACTTGGATGAATCAAGAATAAGAATTATGTTATGCGCGTCCTTCACCAATTTAGATTGGTGACAAGTAACTGATTTGGCATACTACTTATTCCTCTTGAAAAGATTGAAGAGATATAGCCAAACTTGAGAAAAGTCTTCAACGATCCACCGGTATGATTGGAAAGAATGATTGAATTGATATGATAACCAAGTAATAGAAGTCTTGAACGAACCACCATAATAATTGAAAAAGAAAGTAGAAAAGGCACAATTCACTGGGAAGAATTAGAAAATGAATAAAGATACTTGACAGAATTTAGATACATGAGAACGAAGAGATCATGAACTGATTAAAGGATATTTGAACGATGCACCGGTAAGATTTGTAGAACGAGAGCTGAAGGCTAGAATGAATTATTCTGAGATGATGGCTCCGAAGAATCAAACTGAAAAGACTCCTGAATTGCTCCAGATGGGTGAAAAGAATTCTCACAATCGCAAACAATTGTGAGAGGATGGCACCAAGCTTGAACTACACATCTTCAAGAGAACGGAGCAAGATTTAAGAGAAACTCTTCTTCGGTCTTCAAAATCCGAGAATGTCGACCAGAAACACCATCAAGAATTGTTTGGACACTCCGGGAGAATCAAAAGCGAAGAGGTTGAGCCAACGATGAAAAGAATTTGACCTATCTTGGAGAAATACATATGACTGACGATAATTCATTCTTACATCAAACTTGGAAAAGAATTTGGGAGTAACTCCAGGAAAATAGAAGAGTCGAGTAAGATCCTGGGAAAGACCTGTGGGTTAGGGCCCACTCAAAAGATACACCGTTGAATGATTTAAAAGAGAGATTGTGTCAGTTGAATTAAGTGGCTTGAATGAGATAACAATCTCAAAATAGCTTGAATGGATTAGGCACGAAAACACGCATCTCCTGAGATATCTTCAGCACTCCGGAACAAATGAATAGCGAGAAGTGAATGATTAATAGGTGCATCGGCATGAGAAAGCAATTGAAATGAGGAAAGGATATGATTGACAAAGCTTGAATTGAATCCACCGGAGGAGGAAAAGAACGAAGAATGATTAACTTGAAGCTCCATTAGTATCTTCCTGAGAATCACCGGATAAGAACATTGGCGGAAAAGAATGGAGAGACTTCACATCAATAAAATGGATAACGGATTAAGAAATCCGAGTCCTTGAAGAAAAAGGGTGGGAGGGCGGGAAAACAAAGGCGACTTGGGACGGATGAAACAAATACAGTTGAGAAAAACTTAGAATTGATCTTGCGGATGTTGAAATGATCGGATCCAATTGAAGAGAAGCACGCCGGTTGAAAAAGAATTGACATGACAATCTCGATAAACAAGAAATATTAGCATCCACATAGATATATGATAACACTGCTTAGGGAAGGTATGGAATCAACACATGACATTGAAGCAACTCAAATACCACATCTCAAAACATAACAAAGGATTGGCTTGCAGAATCAGCTGGAAACAAACATATGATAGACCCCATATCGTATCATGTGTCTGTTGGAAAGATATCCTATGAGATACTTGAATTCCCACCTATAAACTCCCGAAACTTTATGGTTATGCAATCTGGTGTTGGGGATACAGGGGAAGCATCATATCTCACTCAAACTAACAATCCCTACATCCAGCTGTATCCATCCGTCAACACATAACCAAGAAAAGCTCGGAAATCGTGTACCTCAACCTTGAAAAAGCATCTGTTATAGGAGTTATGGAAATACTCCCAAACTCCTGCCCCAGTACTAGGTCGCGTCGAGGTTATCACACCAACAACTGCATAAAAGAGATTTTCGATGTCGGCGAAACTCAGGTATTCCAGAACTGCAACGATAAAATTGTTACGACAACACCTCAGAGCTCAAATCCCCGGGACACTACCACAACCCCTAAATGTCAGGAGGCACCAAGAACAATGTTCTCATCACAAGAATATCAGAACGATTCCAAGATACTCGCGTGATCCTAATTTTTTTTGTGAAATTTGAGGAGAGGAAAGTCAAAACATCTACGTCAGGAAGCCTCACCAGAGCGATGAAGGGACTGAGGAGTAAAAAGAATCCTACCCTTCGATATATATATATATATATATATAATCCTAAGACTAAAAACATTTTCGTTCTAGAGTCAACAACGTCAGCGATTCGATCAAGAAGGGGGCTCCTAAGTCGGGGATGGCTCTGACACCAACTTGTAACACCCGCGATGCGGCTATATCTCCCGAGTGTCGAGGCATGACTTAGAGGCATAACCGCATGGTGGTTTAGTCGCAAGAGGGGTAATCTTCACACAATCCCATGGACTGAATAAGAAAGGGATAAATAGTTGGCTTACAATTGCCACTTCACACAAATAACAAGTTAAACATACATTATCCAGAGTACAATCAAAGGTCCGACTATGAAGCCAAAATAAAAGAAGACAACCCCAAATGCTAGATCCCCGATCATCCCAACTAGGCTCCACTGCTGATCATCAGGAAACAAAACATAGTAATGACCAAGGTCCTCGTCGAACTCCCACTTGAGTTCGGTAGCATCACCTGCACTAGTATCATCGGCACCTGCAACTGTTTGGAAGGATCTATGAGTCACGAGGACTCAACAATCTCACACCTACGAGATCAAGACTATTTAAGCTTATGGGTAGGATAGGGTAATGAGGTGGAGCTGCAGCAAGCACTAAGAAAATATGGTGGCTAACATACGCAAGTAAGAGTAAGAAGAGAAGCTATGCAATAGTTGTGAAGCTATAAGTGATCAAGAAGTGATCCTGAAACTACTTACGTTCAAGGATACCACAAGATCGTGTTCACTTCCTAGACTCCGCCGAAAAGAGACCATCACGGCTACACACGCGGTTGATGCATTTTAATTAAGTAAAGTGTCAAGTTCTCTACAACCAGATATTAACAAATTCCCATCTACCACATAACCATGGGCACGACTCTCGAAATTTTATACCCTGCAGGGGTGTTGCAACTTAGCCCATCACAAGCTCTCACAATCAACGAAGGATATTCCTTCTCCCGGAAAGACCCGATCAGTCTTGGAATCCCGGTTACAAGACATTTCGACAATGGTAAAACAAGACCAGCAAAGCCGCCGGATGTGCCGACAAATCTCGATAGGAGTCGCACGTATCTTGTTCTCGGGACACACCAGATGGGCCGGACGTTTGGTTGGCATAGACCCTGGTTGCCCAGGGGGTGCCGTACATCTCCCAGGTTGGACCAACACTCGGAGGAGCACTGTCCCGGGGGGGGGGGAGGGGTAAATAAAGATGACCCTCAGGCTCCGAAAACCCAAGGGAAAAATGCTTAGGTTTCTAGGCAAATGTAAAAGCAAGGTTGGGCCTTGCTAGAGGAATTTTATTCAAAGCGAACTGCCAAGGCAGTCCCATAACCCCAACCGCGTAAGGAATGCAAAATCAAGGAACATAACACTGCTATGATGGAAACTAGGGCGTCATGAGTGGAACAAAACACCAGGCATAAGGCCAAGCCTTCCACCCTTTACCAAGTATATAGATGCATTAATTAAAATAAGAGATATTGTGATATCCCAACATATCCATGTTCCAACATGGAACAAACTTCAACTTCACCTTCAACTAGCCATGCTATAAGAGGGATTGAACAAAAGCGGTAACATAGCCAAACAACGGTTTGCTAGGAAGGAGGGTTAGAGGCTGGACATGGCAATATGGAAGGCATGATATACCAAGTGGTAGGTAGCGCGACATAGCGATAGAACTAACAACTAGCAAGCAAAGATAGAAGTGATTTCTAGGGTATGGTCATCTTGCCTGAAATCCCGCTAGGAAGAAGAACGAGTCCCTGAAGAAGACAAACGGACGTAGTCGAACGGATCCTCACAAACGCGATGTTACCGGAACTAACATGAAGAAGCAACACCAGAAAGAAGCAAAAAACATGGTAAACCAACAAGTAGAAACATGGCATGATGCACAATCAAGTATGATGCATGTCCGATTTAAAGAGGCAAGCCATGGCAAAGTGCACAGACAAAACTACAAGTTAAGTGGAGCTCAATATGCACCGAGTTGCATATTGATGAAACACCACATTCGATTATTTAGTTCACTCTTGTTTAAGCTACTCAACAATATTAAATATTTTTAAACATGGCAAGAGGTTAAGCATAATAAAACTACCTATCTAGGCAAGATTAAATGAGGCCGGAAACAACAAGCAACAATTCCGGAAAATCCACATATGCATATTATGAATTTGGTACTCTTCTGTCCTAAACCATATTTTAGAGTTGTTAAACATGCATGATAAATGCACCATGTTAAACTAGGCAGTTTTCTACCCCATTAACATATAAAGTTTATTTAAAATGGAGCTACAGTTATTTAGTTATGAAATAAAACATTTTAGCATGGCATTTGAGAAAATTTAGTCAAACAACATTTTAAACATTTTAAACATGCATGCAAGTTGAATATTATGAAATTAGATGAAATTCTAGTCATTTTTCATATATAAAGTTTTTACATATGATGCACGGTTTGTGAGTTACGATATGCATGAACTAGAGGGGCTATTCTGTAAAAAAACCAGTTTTCCGAATAAATGATAAAATTGCAACGGGAAAAAAACATGCACTAGGCTATAACTGCTGCACTGCTGGGATGAACAGAGACGAGGGGGATGTAGGGAGCTCACCCATTGGCTTGGCCCGGTGAGGCAGAGGCGAACTGGGCCGGCTGGGCGTGCGCGGATGCAAGACGCGACCCAAGCGCGTGCGGTCGATGAGGGGCGCGGTCAATGGAGAGTGGCGGTGGCAGCGGCTGAACTCCGACAAGGGCGGCGCGTGGGGAAATGGTAACGGGCGTGGATTACTCTAGTGGGGATGGGCGGAGGAGGACCTGGAGGCGCAGATCCGGACGTGATCCACCCAATCCGTCCATCTCCGGCGTCGGTGGCGGGGATCCCGCGAGCTCGGGGAGGTTCAGCGGCGAGGGTTCGGTGACGGGGAGACATCTTGTAGGGCATGACGAGGGGCTGTGGTGAGAGGGAGAGGGAGAGCTGAGGATGGAAAAGGAGGCGCGAGGGGCGGCAGCATGACCTGGAGGTTGCCGGCTAGCGGCGGACAACTCCGGCGAGCTGTGGCTCGTCGCGGGCAGCTGCGCGGATCGGGGACGAGGCACGAGGAGACGAGCGAGCGAGATTCAGCGGTGGATGGCTCGGGCCCGCTTTGACCCATGGCGGGCCGCGTGAGGGCTCAGTGGGCCGCATGGTGGAGGGTGCTGGCTCGGGCGACGTGTGGCAAGCTAGGGTTGGCTAGGCGCGCGTATCTTGGCGAGGTTGCGTCGCCTGAGTGGTTGGAAGCGGCGGCACTGCCGACGGCTGGCCGCTGGTGGCTTGCCATGTGGTGAGGAGGGGCTGGCCGGCACGAAATGCGAGGTGGAGGCTGTGACTAATGATTAGGGGCGCGAAAATTCAGGAGGAGGGGTAGGTAGCTGCCCAAAAATGGAAGTGGAGGTGGTTTATATAGGGCAGGTTTAGGGTTAGGGGTGTTTGGGGGGCTTTCGGGGCCCTCCAATCACGATCATACAATTCCGAACGCGAGGAGGGTCTAGGCTAGTCCTTGGTGGGCTGTGCAGAAGGCCTCATGCTGAAAGGAGAGAAGAGTGAGAGGCCCGACAGTAGTCTTCTGAGGCCGAAACGTCAGCCGTATGACCGGCTATAATGCTGCTATATATTTAACGATTGGGTTATCAAACGAGCTCCGAATGCAACGGAAATTGACAGGCGGTCTACTGACAACATAACAACACCACATGCCAGCTTTCAACCCATTCTGAGAATATTTTCCGGCCACTTATAAAATACTATTTCGGGCATGCCGCGGGCGTGTGCGGGTGTGTCTGGGCTCAGAATGGACAACGAAGAGAACTGGGGGACCCGGACGGATGCAAGTTTTGAAAACATGATGATACAATGCACATGATGACATGGCAAGATGCAACACGCAAGCGAATGGCAAGGCAACAACCGCAAATAATTGGAAGAGACCTGGCGGATCGGTCTCGGGGCGTTACATTAACCAAGGTATTGTTAATGTCTCTATTAATATGAATCAGTCGCATTGTTTTAGGAATGGTACTTTTCTGCTTTTCTGTTCTTTATACATGTTGAAACAAGGCATTGTTAAGATGATGTCTCAGTTAATATGAATTAATCACATTGATTGAGAATTGGTACTCTCCTTCTTTGTTTCCCATTAAGAAAAGGTAGATTAGTAGATGTTTTCCTTCTGGGAGTATAAGTCATCAACCGGGATTTCTTAGTAAGTGTTTCCCTTATACCTATTGTTGCATACAGGGATATCTAAACTTCTGCTCAGTTTTATTTTGACATTGATTTTAGTTGAACTGCACAAAAGGGGCCAATGTGTCTAAGGCAAACTACTGCATTAGTGGGTCATGTTGGTCCTACCACTTTGAAGAAAGAAGCAGACATTGTTCGCACTACATTACAGAAGGAATTATCGAGAAGCTTTACAGAGTATTACTAGACGCTGGTGACATGACTAGTGTGTAGAGAGCATGGGCAACCCAGCAACACGTGGAGTGCAAAATTCACTCCACAAGGAAAGGTATGACCAAGTCAGTTGCCGATGCATCTGTAACAAACGAGGTTAGTATCGGCCTTCATCCACATGATTGTGCTTTGTTATGTTGTGCTACTTATATTGTTGTATTGTTTTGAATAAATTTTTAATTCAAGCTATTGTATTGCTATGTTTTCTTGTTAAGATAATGAAGATGATTATAGTTGTAAGCGTATGTTTAATCAACTAGTACCACTATCATATTCATCATGCTTTTTCTGTATTTATGCAGACAGGGATGCTTAGCTTGATTTTAGTGGAACTGCACAAAATGTTCAGATGGTTCGTGTCCTCCATAATACTTAATCATGCACAATGCATTGAATGGTTCTCTAATCATTCGTTCTCACCTTGATCCACCAGACTATCATATGACAAACTGATGACAAACCTTGCTCGTTCCACAGTCATAGGCATTACATATTTTGAATGGGAAAAGCTTATCAAAGTTTAATCATTGATGTTAGCAAGAAGACATTAGTTTAATATATTGTAATTGGAAAACCTTATCAAATTTTTCTCATTGATGTTAGCCTGAAGACATACATTTGATATTTTTTTAGTAGGACGCCCTTTGCTGTGCGCAACATCGATCGTTTTTTCCTCTTCCTGTCTTCAATTCAGAAGTAAAGATTTACTCTGCTGAGATCCATAGTCACATGAATGTTGACTTATGTAAGGTATTTTAAGAGTTTGTTCTGAATGTTGTCTATGTAATGCCAGGCCTTGTGAGTTCGATTGCAAAGTTGAGCTTGGAATGTTGTGGCATGCGGCATCACGAGCTGTTCACCGTGCCTCTTCAGAATAATGCTTCATATTGTTTTGCACATTGATCTAATGCATGTGATTTGCATGTTAAGAAGATCATCCTCTTTTGTTTTTTCTGTGCTTAAGAAGTTCATTGTCTTATGTTTCATTCATAGCCTATACAACAACTCGGGTATGTTAGAGGTGAAACCATATGATCTTCCGACCAACTCATCATCTCAGGCCATGATTGCATCATCGTTTTCCAACCAAACCACTTGTAAAACTGACGCTTGTAAATAAAAGCAGATGTCCTTGGGCGAAGTGCTTGGTTGGTCGATTTCGACTAGTAAAATATACACTGGTCTCTCAAATTACACGTGTAACTCACTAGTTTTCATTACAGACCTCGGGCCCTCTATTTCATTACGCATGTATTTTATGCATTGTTTCCAATGATGAGTAAGTTATAGTTGTGTCTTAATACAGGTGTGAAACAATCAGGAGCTCACAAGCGCGGCCTTGCCGTTTCATGCCTTCTCAGTCTCTCGATGATGCTCATAGGTGTCCGATGATCCTGGCTTCCTGAATGAGCAGCGGGCACTGTATCAGACCATCCATAGGTCCCACGAGGCCTTCTCCATCATCCTTTGAGTTGTTGCACTCGCCGTGGCGCCAAGCATTGTCAACATGGTCAACGTACACGAGGAATCAGGAGATGACTTTATTTGGACAAGATGACAGTAGGGACCCACTAGGGCATAGTTGTACGTATGGAAGTTCCTCCTTATTATATACAACTATACTTTTTTTTGCTTCCTCCTGGTTTCCTGACATCACGGTCGAACACCATCGTCAACCTATATAGTCAATAAGCGAGAGAATTGCACAAGGAGCGGCTGACAGTTGGGACCTAGTAGCTGGAGCAGTATTTATTTTTTGGTGTAAGTGGAGTTTTTCTTGAGCGATGTTTTTGTTGTTGTTCAGAGGAGTAGCGTATCAACTGGGAGGGCTGTGACCCGTCTAGCCCAGGCTATTATTTTATGTCGACCAAATATCCAGCCCAGATATTATTTTTTCAAGGTAAAAATGGCTAGCCCAGCTGTACCTTTTTTGCGGAATACCCAACCCAGGTCAAATTGTTATTCTCTGCCCCGCTGGGCTGTAAATCTTTCCTATGAGGACATTAGGCCTAACACGAAAATGACCTTTAAGGAATAATAAATGGGATGTAATTATAGAAACTGGGTTGTAAATATACAAAAATGCACCAAACAGGTAATTAGTTTCAAAAATATTATTGTTTGAATTTGGAAATTTTCATTTCATTACTTATTGCGTGTGCAGTATTTCTTTAGAGTTTTATCTAATACAAATTCATTTTGAAAATATATTTAATCTGACTCGAAATTTCGGGATAATTTTTTTTCGGATCCCATCAAAATGTGGGATTTTGGTTGAATTCTTATTTGAGAGGTTGGATGAAATTATTAATCATTGTCCGGGCTAGAAAATGGGCTGTAATTTTAACATACTATAAATGGGTTGTAGTAAATTCCATCAGAATTCAAAATTGTGGTCTCTGCCATAGATGTGATGCTGATACATCTCCAATGTATCTATAATTTTTGATTGCTCCATGCTATATTATCTACTGTTATGGACTATATTGGGCTTTATTTTCCACTTTTATATTATTTTTGGGACTAACCTATTAACCTATCTACTGTTTTTGCCTATTTTAGTGTTTCGAAGAAACGGAATATCAAACGGAGTCCAAACGGAATAAATCCTTCGGGGACATGATTTTCTCACCGAACGTGATCTAGGAGACTTGGACCCTAGTCCAAGGAGTCAAAGAGGTGGTCACGAGGGTGGGAGGCGCCCCCCCCTCCCTAGGGCGTGCCCCCTACCTTGTGGGCCCCTCGGTGCTCCACCGACGTACTCCTTCTTACTATATACACATACGTACCCCCAAATGATCAGAATAGGAGCCAAAAACCTAATTCCACCACCGCAACTTTCTGTATCCACGAGATCCCATCTTGGGGCCTATTCCGGAGCTCCGCCGGAAGAGGGCCGTCATCACAGAGGGCATCTACATCATTCTAGCCCCTCCGATGAAGTGTGAGTAGTTTACCTCAGACCTTCGGGTCCATAGTTAGTAGCTAGATGGCTTCTTCTCTCTCTTTGAATCTCAATACAAAGTTCTCCCCCTCTCCTGTGGAGATTTATTCGATGTAATCTTATTTTTGCGGTGTGTTTGTTGAGACCGATGAATTGTGGGTTTATGATCAAGTCTATCTATGAATAATATTTGAATCTTCTCTGAATTCTATTATGGATGATTGGTTATCTTTGCAAGTCTCTTCGAATTATCCATTTGGTTTGGCCAACTAGATTGGTAGTTCTTGCCATGGGAGAAGTGCTTAGCTTTGGGTTCGATCTTGCGGTGTCCTTTCCTAGTGACAAAAGGGGCAGCAAGGCACGTATTGCATCGTTGCCATCGAGGATAACAAGATGGGGTTTATTTCATATTGCATGAATTTATCTCTCTACATCATGTCATCTTGCTTAAGGCGTTACTCTGTTTTTAACTTAATACTCTAGATGCATGCTGGATAGCGGTCGATGTGTGGAGTAATAGTAGTAGATGCAGAATCGTTTCGGTCTACTTGTCACGCTATATACATGATCATGCCTAGATATTCTCATAACTATGCTCAATTCTGTCAATTGCTCAACAGTAATTTGTTCACCCACCATAGAATACTTATGCTCTTGAGAGAAGCCATTAGTGAAACCTATGGCCCCCGGGTCTATTCTCATCATATCAATCTCCATCACTTTAATATTGCTTTGCTTTTTTACTTTGCTTTTACTTTTTACTTTTCATCTTTATACCAAAAATACCAAAAATATTATATCTATCAGATCTCACTCTCGTAAAGTGACCGTGAAGGGATTGACAACCCCTAATCGCGTTGGTTGCGAGTAGCTATCATTTTGTGCAGGTACGAGGGACTTGAGCGTGGCCTCCTACTGGATTGATACCTTGGTTCTAAAAAACTGAGGGAAATACTTATGCTACTCTGCTGCATCATCCCTTCCTCAAGAGATATAATTATGATGAACCAATTGCTAGTGAGTTTTGTGCACTAGATTATCTTTATGAGGATTTGCTTGAAATTCGTGAATCTGAAAAGTGTGATGAATTACTTTATGAAGCGATTCATGATAGATCTTCGAATAAAAAGCATGATTGCAATGATTTTACTATAAACTCTCTTGATGTCAATTGTTCTAATAATATGCAAAACCCTAAGCTTGGGGATGCTAGTTTTGCTATGTCCTCTACTTATTGCAATGATCATGATTGGGGTGATTCTTCCTATGATATTGAAAATTTATTTAAGCCCCATGATGAATATGAGATTGATAATAGTGTTTGCTATATTATTGAAAGTGGGTTTGGAAGAGTGTCAACTTTAGATCCCACATATTTGGAGAATGTTCAATCTTATGAAATTTTTGATAAAAGTGGGTCTAGAAAGGTCATGACTTTAGTTAATGTTAATCCCACTATTTTGGAAGAGTGTCAACTTTGCATGCATGTGGATCATGTTGAAAATATTTTATGTGATAGCTATTTTGTTGAATTTTCTTATGATCCTACATGTAATTATTACAAGATAGGAAAATATGGTGGTAGTAATTTTCGTGTTACTAGATTACCTCTCGTTATGTTGAGATTGCTATTGTTTCTTTCCGCTTCCTTGCATATGCTAGTTTTTGGTTGCCTTAATAATTTGTTTGCCTATAAGATGCCTATGCATAGGAAGTATTTTAGACTTAGATGTGTTTGTCACATGTTTTATGATGCTCTCTTTGTGCTTTAATTATTATCTTTCATGTGAGCATCATTGAAATATTATGCCTAGCTATAAGGCTTTAAAGAGAAGCGCTTGTTGGGAGTCAACCCAATATTTATCCTTGCTGTTATTTAATAAATAAATTATTTAGACTATGTTTTGGTTGTGTTTTTTGTGTTTAATTAGTGTTTGTGCCAAGTAGAACCGTTGGGAAGACTTGGGGAAAGTCTTGTTGAACTTGCTGTAAAAAACAGAAACTTTAGCGCTCACGAGAACTGCTTTCATTTTTATTTGAAGAGTGATATTTAGTTAATTATTTTTGCAGATGATTAATAGATAATTTCCTCACGTCCAGCAATTTATTTTAGAATTTTTGGGGTTCCAGATCTTGCGCTAGATACAGATTACTACAGACTGTTCTGTTTTTGACAGATTCTGTTTTTCGTGTGTTGTTTGCTTATTTTGATGAATCTATGGTTAGTAAAATAGTTTATAATCCATAGAGAAGTTATAATACAGTAGGTTTAACACCAATATAAATAAAGAATGAGTTCATTACAGTACCTTGAAGTGGTCTTTTTTTTTCTTTCGCTAACGGAGCTCATGATTTTTCTACTTTAAGTTTTGTGTTGTGAAGTTTTCAAGTTTTGGGTGTATTTTTTTGATGGATTATGGAACAAGGATTGGCAAGAGACTAATCTTGGGGATACCCATGGAACCCCCAAGATAATCCAAGTACACCAAGAAGTCGAAGCTTGGGGATGCCCCGGAAGGCATCCCCTCTTTCGTCCACTTGCATCAGTAATTTACTTGGAGCTATATTTTTATTCACCAACATGATATGTGTTTTGCTTGGAGCGTCTTGTATTATTTGTGTCTTTGTGTCCTAGTATGCCACAATCATCCTTGCTGTACACACCTTTTGAGAGAGTCATACATGAATTAAAATTTGATAGAATACTCTATGTGCTTCACTTATATCTTTTGAGTTATGTAGTTTTGCTCTATGTACTTCACTTATATCTTTTGAGCTAAGTAGTTTTTCTCTATGTGCTTCACTTATATCTTTTGAGCGTTATAATTTTGCTCTATGTGCTTAACTTATATCTTTTAGAGCACGGTGGTGGATTTGTTTTAAAGAAACTATTGATCTCTCATGCTTCACTTAAATTATTTTGAGAGTCTTAATAGCATGGTAATTTGCTTAATAATAATATGCTTGGTATTCAAGATTTGTGAAACTTTCTTTTGAGTGTGTTGAATACTAAGAAAAGATTGAAGCATGATAATTTTTTTGAGATATGGAGGTGATAATATTAAAGTCATGCTATTTGAGTAGTTGTGAATTTAAAGAATACTTGTGTTAAAGTTTGTGATTCCCGTAGCATGCACGTATGGTGAACCATTATGTGATGAAGTCGGAGCATGATTTATTTATTGATTGTCTTCCTTATGAGTGGCGGTCGGGGACGAGCGATGGTCTTTTCTTACCAATCTATCCCCCTAGGAGCATGCCCGTAATACCTTGCTTTGATAACTTCTAGATTTTTGCAATAAGTATATGAGTTCTTTATGACTAATGTTGAGTCCATGGATTATGCGCATTCTCACCCTTCCACCTTTGCTAGCCTCTCTAATACCGCGCACTTTTCGCCGGTATCATACACCTACCATATACCTTCCTCAAAACAGCAACCATACCTACCTATTATGGCATTTCCATAGCCATTCCGAGATATATTGCCATGCAACTTTCCACCATCTAGTTCATCATGACACATTCATCATTGTCATATTGCTTAGCAAGATCATGTAGTTGACATAGTATTTTTGGCAAATCAACCGTTCATAATTTCTTTATACTTGTCACTCTTGATTCATTGCTTATCCCGGTACACCGCCGGAGGCATCCATATAGAGTCATACTTTGTTTTAGAATCGAGTTGTAATCATTGAGTTGTAAATAAATAAAAGTGTGATGATCATCATTTAATAGAGCATTGTCCCAAAAAAGGGGGGAAAGGCCAAAGAAAAAAAAAGAAGGCCCCCAAAAAAGAGAAAATAAATAAAAGGGGGCAATGCTACTATCCTTTTACCACACTTGTGCTTCAAAGTAGCACCATGATCTTCATAGTAGAGAGTCTCTCATGTTATCACTTTCATACACTAGTGGGAATTTTACATTATAGAACTTGGCTTGTATATTCCAATGATGGGCCTCCTCAAGTGCCCTAGGTCTTCGTGAGCAAGCAAGTTGGATGCACACCCACTAGTTTCTTTTGTTGAGCTTTCATACATTTATAGCTCTAGTGCATCCGTTGCATGGCAATCCCTACTCAATCACATTGATATCTATTGATGGGCATCTCCATAGCCCGTTGACATGCCTAGTTGATGTGAGACTATCTTCCCCTCCTTTTTGTCTTCTCCACAACAACCATTCTATTCCACCTACAGTGCTATATCCATGGCTCACGCTCATGTATTGCGTGAAGATTGAAAAAGTTTTGAAAAAGCTAGAGTATGAAACAATTGCTTAGCTTGTCATCGGGGTTGTGCATGATTTAAATATTTTGTGTGGTGAAGATAGAGCATAGCCAGACTATATGATTTTGTAGGGATAACTTTCTTTGGCCATGTTATTTTGAGAAGACATAATTGCTTTGTTAGTATGGTTGAAGTATTATTGTTTTTATGTCAATATAAACTTTTGTCTTGAATCTTTTGAATCTGAATATTCATATCACAATTAAGAATATTTGCATTGAAATTATGCCAAGTAGCACTCCGCATCAAAAATTCTTTTTTTATCATTAACCTACTCGAGGACGAGCAGGAATTAAGCTTGGGGATGCCTGATACGTCTCCAACGTATCTATAATTTTTGATTGCTCCATGCTATATTATCTACTGTTTTGGACTATATTGGGCTTTATTTTCCACTTTTATATTATTTTTGGGACTAACCTATTAACCGGAGGCCCAACCCAGAATTGCTGTTTTTTGCCTATTTCAGTGTTTCGAAGAAACGGAATATCAAACGGAGTCCAAACGGAATAAAACCTTCGGGAACTTGATTTTCTCACCGAACGTAATCCAGGAGACTTGGACCATACTCCAAGGAGTCAAAGAGGAGGTCACGAGGGTGGGGGCGCCCCCCCTAGGGCGCGCCCGTGCCTCGTGGGCCCCTCGGTGCTCCACCGACGTACTCCTTCCTCCTATATATACATACGTACCCCAAATGATAAGAACAAGAGCCAAAAACCTAATTCCACCGCCGCAACTTTCTATATCCACGAGATCCCATCTTGGAGCCTGTTCCGGAGCTCCGCCAGAAGAGGGCCGTCATCACGGAGGGCTTCTACATCATCCTAGCCCCTCCAATGAAGTGTGAGTAGTTTACCTCAGACCTTCGGGTCCATAGTTAGTAGCTAGATGGCTTCTTCTCTCTCTTTGAATCTCAATACAAAGTTCTCCCCCTCTCTTGTGGAGATCTATTCGATGTAATCTTCTTTTTGCGGTGTGTTTGTTGAGACCGATGAATTGTGGGTTTATGATCAAGTCTATCTATGAATAATATTTGAATATTCTCTGAATTCTTTTATGTATGATTGGTTATCTTTGCAAGTCTCTTCGAATTATCCGTTTGGTTTGGCCAACTAGATTGGTAGTTCTTGCCATGGGAGAAGTGCTTAGCTTTGGGTTCGATCTTGCGGTGTCCTTTCCTAGTGACAGAAGGGGCAGCAAGGCACGTATTGCATCGTTGCCATCGAGGATAACAAGATGGGGTTTATTTCATATTGCATGAATTTATCTCTCTACATCATGTCATCTTGCTTCAGGCATTACTCTGTTTTTAACTTAATACTCTAGATGCATGCTGGATAGCAGTCGATGAGTGGAGTAATAGTAGTAGATGCAGAATCGTTTCGGTCTACTTGTCACGGACGTGATGCCTATATACATGATCATGCCTCGATATTCTCATAACTATGCTCAATTCTGTCAATTGCTCAACAGTAATTTGTTCACCCACCGTAGAATACTTATGCTCTTGAGAGAAGCCACTAGTGAAACCTATGGCCCCCGGGTCTATTCTCATCATATCAATCTCCATCACATTAATCTTGCTTTCCTTTTTAGTTTGCTTTTACTTTTTACTTTGCATCTTTATACCAAAAATACCAAAAATATTATATCTATCAGTTCTCACTCTCGTAAAGTGACCGTGAAGGGATTGACAACCCCTAATCACGTTGGTTGCGAGTAGCTATCGTTTTGTGCAGGTACGAGGGACTTGAGCGTGGCCTCCTACTGGATTGATACCTTGGTTCTCAAAAACTGAGGGAAATACTTATGCTACTCTGCTGCATCATCCCTTCCTCTTCATGGAAAACCAACTCAAGCTCAAGACATAGCAGATGCTCACTTGTGGGCCTACTATTTTTTTGAGAATTATAGTAAGTAACGCGCACGGGTGGCTTGTGGGCCTACTAAGGCGTATGGAAGGCTTTGTAAACATATAGTCAAGACACGATTCTAGCAGCAGTGGCCATTGGATGTCCGTCCAATGGCTGTAGTGCTTCTTCAATCTCGGATATTCTTGCTTCAGCCGCCCAAACCACCGCCAGCGGTACCGCCTGCTATCGCCTCCCATGGCCGGCTGTTCTGCCGCATAGGCTTCATCGGCCCACTCTACTCCATAAACATCGTCCATTCGATTCCTCTACTCACCAACACATCCTGTTCTTCCCCGGCGACGGCAACCTCACACCACACCCGAACCAGTGAACCCTCATACTCCCCTCCATGTGGGCATCCACTGTTATGTCTTCGCCGGCTCCGGTTCATTCCCTTCGCAATACTCGCCATTGTTCACTGCGTTGGTTCTCTCGGCGCGGTGTGGTCAACTTTGTCAACAAATGACAACCATCGGATGAGGCATGTACGTGGATTGGCTGACAGTAGGGGCCCACATGGCCCATGGCCGCACGTAGCAAGTGCCCCCGTATTATGTCAAAACAAATAATTTCTCCCCCTGAGAGGTTTGACCCGCCAGCTACATCTTCGCACGCAAGGAAGTGCTTCCTTCATTACGCGGAAATAAAAAGTTTCCTCTCCCTGACAGCTGGGACCCACCAGCTTTATTATGATCCTTTTCATGAAAATATAGATTGTACCGAAGATGCTAAATTGTTTTATTTTTATTCTAACTCGAAAAAGAAGAAATAAAAAACTAGAAAACATCTTCACACGTAAGGAAGAGCCACCTTATTACGTGAAAAAAATTTGATTGCCCCTGCTAGCTGCGACCCACCAGATTTGGAGGCTCACTTGTGGGCCTACTAAGTTAACGCGTACGCAAGGCTTTGTCAACTTAGTCAATAAACGATTCTAGCTGCACTGACCGTTGGAAGTTAATCCAACGGCCAAGTTGTGTCTTCAACCTCTGGTCTTGTTGCTCTACCCGTCCAAACCAGCGCCCGCCGTACCGCCTACTCTAGCCTCCCGTGGTCAGTTGTGCTGTGGTGCAGGCCTCACCGCCAACCATACTACAAATGGCAGGCCTTCCCTCTACTCACCCACACCCCCTGTTATTCTCAGGAGACGGCAGCCTCAAACCGCAGCCAAAGCAGTCAACCCTCGTACTCCCCTCCATGTGGGCATCCACTACTGCGTATTCCCCGGCTACAGGTCGTTCGCTTCCTCGGTCGTGCCGCGTCCACCACCTTTGTGCTCTCGGGTGGTACGACGTCATCAACACAGTAAACGAACGACAACCATCAGTAGAAGACTATAAGTGGAGAGGCTGACAGCTGGGTCCATGCCTGCACGCAAGGAAGTGCCTCCTTATTACGCACAAAATAATGATTCCTCCACCTGACACCTCGGACCTACCGGAAGGGCCTCTGTATTTCACGAAAAAATGTCCCCCCTGACATCTGGGACCCACCAGCTTTATCTTCATATGGAAGGAACTGCCTTCCTACCCCTTGACAGCTAGGACCCACCAGGTTGAAATGAAGGTAGCATTATTTGTCCAGCTCCGAACATGTATGTACACAATGGTCGCTCGGTGTCTCTGCAGCGACGTACCATGGCCGAGTAAGGAGCGGCACGTGTCGAAGTAGAGGCTCTGACATAGCACGTCACGCAGTCCCGTCTATATCGTGTACACGTACATACGGCCACGCTGCAAGATACTAAATATGGCTACGTACGTACATATGGGCGGGATCTCTAACGCGTATGGCATCTAATCCTGTTCCTCGGAAGCCAACCGGCTGGGCCGGAACGGGGAAACTGCGTCATGTTCATCGGTAAGCAACGGAATGCATCATGTTCATCAGGAGGCAACGGAATATGTTGTGTTCATCGGGAGCCAACCAGCTTGGACGAAACGGCCGAAATGAGGTATGGCGTACCGCAGAACAGAGGAAACGGGCCTTTTGTTCGACCGTGTATGGTCAAAATGGGGTCCCGATAATCGGGAAGGGTTTGGCATACCGCAAAACGGAGGAAACGGAATTGTGTTCGACCGCGTACGGTCGAAACGGGGTCCTGTTGATCAGGAGGGGTGAGGTGTACCAAAAAATAGAGGAAATGGACTAGTGTTGGAGTGCCTACAGTCGAAACGGGGTCCTATTGATCGGGAAGGGTGTGGCGTACCGCAAAACGGGACTCCACGGCCTACTGTTCATCCATCATCGACTTCCTCCAGCCTCCACCTGCTATTGTTCATCCAACATCGACTTCCTCCAACCTCCACCAACTACTGTTCATCCACGGGGTCCTGTTCATCCAGCCTCCCCAGCTACTGTTCATCCAGCCCTCCACGGGGTCCTGTTCAACAAACCTTCCACGGGGTCCTGTTGAACCAGCCCCTCCATCGGGTCCTGTTCAACCAGCACTCCACGTATGGGGTCCCTCCACCCGCTACTGTTCATCCACCCCACGCCTCCTCGATCGGGGTCTTGTTCATCCAGCGGCGACAACCTCTTCTACCACGGGATCCGGTTCATCCAACCCCCACCGAGAACTATTCATCCAACCCCACCGAGAAATGTTGATCAAGAGGCAGCTTTGATAAGCTTCAGTTAGCAGCAGTAGCGAAGGAATCACTCTGGTTCGCTTAACAACAAGGGATCGATCGGGGTTCAGTAACGTAGCTAGTGCAATCGCTCGGGTTCAGTTAGCGCCCAACGCCTCGCTTGGGTTCAGTTAGAGCGCAGCGCCTCGCACACACGCGCGTATGTGTACGAGAGAAACACACGAACCTCCGTGCATTGCTCGGCCCCGACCACCCACCACAACCGGGAACTCGCCGATTTTTTCCTCGCCCTTCCTTCTACCACGATTTTTTCCGTCATGGACGGCCCGAAGAATGTCATGCAGCTGCGACTCCGGCCCGCCCAGGATGAAAAGCCCATTTTATATCATGATTTTTTGTCATAGAAGTAGGAGCCCATCACATCTATGATGATACCAGGTTTTGTCACAATTATCGTCACAGAAGTGTCATAAGCATGACAGAAAAAAATTCGTTCGGCCCAAAATGTCACGAATGTGTCTTTTTTTGTAGTGAGGTTGCCCTCTACATCATATTGTGTCGGTTGCGACTTGACCGGGGTGGCAGTGAAAGCTGTGGTGGTGTGTCGTACCCTGTTTCCCAGCGCTATTGTGTGAAGGATGGCACCGAACCATTACATCAGGATAGCACTGCATGCTCCAGGCCCTTTCCGGTCTGCCAGCCCACGGGCACCTCTCCGTCATCCTTGCCCTACTTTGGATAGAGTTCCCGACCACTGCTGGGTACTTCTTCCAATGCTTGCGCTGGCCAGGATGCGGAGGCCCGAAGAAAATACAGGAAAATGATTGGCAAAATAAGATTTCAGATGAATGAAGATTAGCAAGACATAAATATACTGAGATAACTAAGGTACTGGACAAATAGAAAATGCTAAAGTAACAAAAGGATTGACGACTAAAGAAAGAGACATTGAACACTTCCACCCACACCACATATATGTTAATATAGCGTTTTGACGCAAATCATATGAAAATTATGCATTTATCTAAAACCTGCAGAATACCACGAAGCCGACAGTGGCCAAGTCAGGTACGACAAGTAGCAGAGAAAGAAACCACCCACCATCCAACGACTCGCCAAAAAATATCATGGACTAACCAAAAAGACATACTAAAGGCTGATGAAATAGAGACCCTCAGGCTTAAGACTAAACTGAATTAGTGAAATCTAAAACTGATGTTATAGGCGCAAACAAAAACTATGAAGTAAAACTTCTAAGAAATGTAAATAAGTGACATAGTTAGGAAGCATGCAACATTTTCCATTGTTTGCTAGGTTGACTGAATGATGAGCTCCTTCATATAGTGGACATGACTACAATAGACATATTTCCTCTTAGAGCATCTATAACCGAACTTGGCAAATACGACCCCTCAAACCCCGCACACGGGACCGGGCACATCCGTGGACAGTGACTGGACACGCCTCAAACATAATACTATGTATCCCAGTCTCTCATATTTCATCCCCTAGATCCATACAAATCTTGCAAAAATAAACCTATGTACTAGTCTTGGCCACTGTCGTATGCCCATGATTTGTGACCTAGACAAAAAGGACAAGATTTCAAGGAACATTGCTAAGATAAATAGCATGTATATGACATAAACTAGTCTTATGTTATAGAGGTGATATTCTATATTCTTGTTATAAATTTTCACATTGCACATTACATAGCATGACTTACATGAGTAGGGTATTTTGCAGACCGAGCTCCATGGTGCCCTTCATATTCAAAAATTAAAAACTAAAAAAATTTCAGTTTCAAAAAAATCTGAAAAAATATACATGTATGCAGGGATGTAATGTGTATGTGTGAAAAAATCAGGACGAAATACCTTAAATTGTGACCTGCACAAAAAGAACAAAATGTGGTCTTTGAGGACGAAGAGTACATACGCTAAAAAGGCCCAGATTTGTCTTTTTGTGTAGCTCACTTCGACCTTAAAATTTGCACACATGTACATTATCTATCTAAGAATACATGTATTTATTTTTTGAGTTTTTTAAAACTTGAAATTTTAAATTTTGAAGTTTTCAAATAAATGCCTCTATGGAGCTCGGTCTTTGTTTGCCATTTCTGGACTTGCATCTATAATTATTTCACCCATATAAGAAGAATAGCGATAGATGCCATGAGGCTCCGCTAACAATTTTCATTTGGATGGGTGTAAACTGCTTGTCGTGGTTTTGTCATGGCAGATGGTCTAGTGAAAGGACTTAGGTGCGAGGCCATCGCAACGGTGAATAACTTGTCGGGGTTCTGCGGCACGATAGACATGAGTTTACCCAGGTTCGGCCCCTCATGGTGGAGGTAAATGCCTACTCCTACTATTGTTGCTTATTGCTTGAGTATCAATTACAAGGGAGCAGATTCGCTTGACCTAGGTATTGATTGCTTGTAACTTGCCCTATTCTATGCCGAGAATTCGCCTTTATATGTAGGCCGAGTCCGCCGGCTTACCAGAGTCTGGGTTGGCACATGTTCCATGAACGATCCTAACTCTAAGTCGCCTTGCCATCTATCACAAGTCATGATTGGGCGGCTTACCCCTCCAAGTCATGCACCATCTTCTGGCCTTGGTCCTTTAAGCCAGCCCATCTTGTGAGCTTCCCCCGGCCCTGCTTCTTGATCACTTGGGCCTGTTGGAGGCCTTGCTTCGAGAGTGGCCAACGGCCTAACCCAGCCCTTTCAGGGTGGGTTATATCGCGGGGTTATATCCCCAACATTAGGCCCCAGATTGATTTGAACTTGTTCATGTCAATCTTCAATCCTTCAATCTGGTGAGTCTTCTCCCTATGCCTCTCAATCTCAGTCTTGAAAATCTTCACAACCCGCCATAAGAAAATATGATGTCACATCTGTGATTTTGGGAAACCCTTCATGATGTCATAATGAATCTTTGTATAAATCCTATCGTTCCAAAAATCGAGGCATCCCTTTACTGTAAAATTTATTGTGCCTCCTTGATTTTCACACCGACCATTCACTGTTACCTTTTCCTTATAAATAGGTACGAGGTTCCTTCCTTTTACTTTTTACCTCATCTCCTCCACTTCTTCTTCTTCCTCGCAAGTCCCTTTGCATCAAGAGCTCCGTCGCGCCTGTCAACCCACACCAGCCACCTCTCTCGAGGCCCGCAGCGCTACCCCGTCTTCACTGGAGCTCAACGGCGCTCCTCCGCTTTCCTCTGCCACAGCCAGGTACCCTTTTTCTTCCCTCTCACATCCGCATTAGGAATCTTTGAGTTCATGGCACTCGTCGGTGTTCATCCATTTCTTTGTTCATCATATCTTCAGTATAACTTGTTTTTGATCGGAAAATGCCATAGAAATACTGCAGTAGTAAGTTTGACATCCATCTTTCACCTTAAACAACTTGTATTCTCTCCAGAATCAATAGGTAGCCGACTAGCACTTTGATACGTCTGCAACGCATCTATAATTTATGAAGTATTAATGTTGTTATATTTTCATTCGTGGATGTTTTACAATCATTTTATAGCAACTTTATATCATTTTTTGGGACTAACCTATTGACATAGTGCCAAGTGCCAGTTGCTATTTTTGCTTGTTTTTTACTTTGCAGAATATCAGTATCAAAAGGAGTCCAAATGCAGCGAAACCTTTTGGAGATTTTTTCTGGACCAGAGGACACCCAGTGGGCCAAAGAAATACCAGAGGGGAGGCACGAGGTGTGCACAAGACACCTGGGCACACCAGGAGGCCCAGGCGCACCCAGGTGGGTGGTGCCCACCTCGCTTACCGCCTGCACCGCCTCTTCGCCCTATAAATTCCAAAATATTCCAAAAACCCTAGGGGAGTCGACAGATCAGAAGTTCCGCCGACACAAGCCTCGATAGCCATGAAAAACAATTCTAGACCCCGTTCCGGCACCCTGCCTGAGGGGGAAATCATCACCGATGGCCATAATCATCATCCTGATGGCCACCATGATGAGGATGGAGTAGTCCACCCTCGGGGCTGAGGGTTTGTACCAATAGCTATGTGTTTAATCTCTCTCACTCTCTCTCATGTTCTTGAGATGGCACACTCTTGATGTATTGCAGGCTTTGTCAATATAGTTGGATCATATGGTGTTTTCCCCTCTCTATCTTGTTATGATCAATTGTTTTTCCCCTTTTAGATTTCATTTTTATCGGATTGAATACTTTTATGGATTTGTGAGCACTTGATGTATGTCTTGCAATGAATACCCGTGGTGACAATGGGGTATCATATTGATTCAATTGATATGTGTTTTGGCACTCAACCATGGATTCCCGAGGTGACATTTGGTTAATCTATGCATAGAGTTTGATGCATGTTCTCTTCTTTGTTTCTCGTGTAGAAATCTTGGGGCACTCTTTGAGGTGCTTCGTGTTGGATTGACTATTATTAATCTGAAATTGTTTGATGCATACCGTATAATCAACTCACCGATACTCGCGGTGACATTGGATTATCTAGATGACATTAGATTTGGTTGATGTGTATCATATGGTGTTACTTTAGTATGAACTCTTGGTTAGATCGATCGGAAAGAATAGCTCGGTGTTATTTTAGTATGAACTGTAGCATAGATTGATCGGAAAGAATAACTTGGAGGTGGTTTCATACCCTACAAACAATTCTTCTTATGTTCTCTGCTATATAAGAACTTTGGAGTGATTCTTCGTCGCACATTGAGGGATGGTTATATGATCCAATTATATTAGCATTGTTGAGAGATTGCACTAGCGAAAGTACGGACCCTAGGCCTCATTTTCAAGGATTTCAATACGGTTTGTGCTTCATTTTATCAATTGCTACCTTGTTATTTTTATTCTTCCTATTACAAAAATCAATATCTACTATCATTACTACACTTTTATCACCATCTCTTCGCGGAACTAGTGCACCTATACAATTTACCATTGTATTTGGTGTGTTGGGGACACAAGAGAATTTTTATTATTTGGTTGTAGGGTTGTTTGAGAGAGACCATCTTCATCCCACGGCTCCCACGGATTGATAAACCTTAGGTCATCCACTCGAGGGAAAATTGATGATGTGCTACGAAACTCTGCGCTGGGAGGCCCAACACGAGTCTACAAGAACAAGTTGTGTAGTAGACATCAAGCTCTTTTCTAGCGCCATTGCCGAGAAGGTGAGTGCATAAAGGTATATCTTTAGATCTTGCAACTGCATCATTTAGTTTCTTGTTTTTATCATTAGTTTGGTTTATAAGAGAAAACTACAAAAAATGGAATTTAGGTGGCCTCATATTATTTTTCTTTATAATGTCTTTATTGAAAATGATGGAAAGGAAAATTGTGCTCAATTGATAGAAGAAGAATTTGTCGGCATTCTCGGAACGAGGGTCCCCAGACTTGCCTGCGGCCTGCGACATGGCTCCTCTAGCGGCCCTGTATGGCCCATATTCACCAACAAACACTCAAGACCCTCGCGAGGGGCCAAGCCTAGCGAGGTAGACGATGCAAGACCTCCTCAGGGGCAGCCTCACCAGGCTGGCTCACGAGGGGCGGAGAGATCAAGGCGAGGGACACCTCGCGAGGTTTGTGTGATGCAAGCCATGGCGACTGGAGCCAGGCGGGCGCCAGCGCGTAGTGTCCTTGCTTCCTCTTTGGTGCTAAAGACGCAAGCGCAGGCGAGGAGTCCCGAGGAATCATTCAAAGGTTTCCATATCGGTGCAACAAGACCAAGACCAGCAGGACAACAGGACGGAGGTCACCGTGGAGCCCAGGACGGCGTCACCACCAGAGCCTTTGGTAGGCGAAGACTACTTTTGTCAGGATAACTTGTACTAGTTGTCTCCCTTTGAATTTGGCCGTTGTGGGATCCCTTCCCGCTCAATATTTGGGAAGAGGACCAGGGCCTCTATAAATAGGACTAGTCACCACCATAGCAAGGGACAGATCATCCAAATCATCCCCAACCACACAAGTTCAGCAAGCACAAGAACACCTATCCTCAGGAGGCTGTTCTTCCCAGGTAACTGTTCATCCTCAGCCCAAGAGGCAATCCACCACACCACACTGGAGTAGGGTATTACACCACAATGGTGGCCCGAACCAGTATAAATCTTGTGTCTCTTATTCTTTGGGTTCGTCGACCTAGGCCGTGAGATCGTGTCGACTGCGAGCTAGAGAGGGGAAGAGATCTTTGTGCGCACCCAAGTGTTCGAACCTCAAGGGTTTTGCCGAAACCCGAAATCCGACAGAATTCAATAAAATGTTTGGCATAAATGATGATCATGATTGCAATGTTATTGGTATGAACTCTTTGAATGTCCATGATCCTAACGATATGCAAAGCCATAATCTTGGGGATGTTATGTTTGACGAAGATGATATTTTTAGTCCCCCAAGTTTTGATGAGAATATTTATTATGATGATAGCATGCCTCCTATTTATGATGATTATATTGATGAAAGTGGGTTTGGAAGAGTGTCAACTCTAGGTACTAATGATCCCACTATTTCGAAGGGTGTTGAATCTTATTATCATAATTATGAAAGTGGACTTGGAAAGGTCATGACATTATTTAGTGATGAAACCACTATTTCGGAAGAGGTTTCAATTGATGATGAAAACAAAGTTGGTGTCTAAGATAATCATGTTGATGACATATATGTTATATAGAATAATGATAACCAAGAAACTTGTCATCATGATTTTAATTTTCAATCACATGATAGTTATTATGTTGAGTTTTCTCCCACTACTATTCATGAGAATAAATTTGCTTATGTGGAGAGTAATACAATTTCTATGCTTGAAGGTCATGAAAAGAATGCTTTATGTGATAGCTATATTGTTGAATTCATTCATGATGCTACTGAAAATTATTATGAGAGAGGAACGTATGCTTGTAGGCTTCTCACTAATATCGCGTTTCCTCTTTATGTGTTGAAAGTTTTGAAGTTATAATTTTAGTCTTCCTATCTTAGTTGATTCTTGTTCCCATAAATTGTTTGATAACAAAATCTCTATGCATAGGAAGTGGGTTAGGCTTAAATGTGCTAGTCATATGCTTCATGATGCTCTCTTTGTGTTTCAATCTTTATCTTTTATGCGAGCATCATTGAAATCATCATGCCTAGCTAAAAGGCATTAAATAAAAGCGCTTATTGGGAGACAACCCAACACTCTTACCTACTGTTTTTGTGTGTTCATATGATAAGGCTACTGTAGTAATCATGGTTTATAGCTTTTGTTTCGATAAAGTACCAAGTAAGGCCTTTGGGATAGCGTGGATCATAGTTGATTTGATTCTGTGCAAAAACAGAAATGTTTTTGCCTAGTAACAAAATTTATGTGCTCTACTGGAATGTGATAAATTCTTGAATTATTTACAGTTGATTTATATACAAATTTTCCATGTTGTCCTAATTTTAGAAAAAAATGAGTAGCAGAAATATGGTGGTTATCCAGATCATTATAGACTGTTCTGTTTTTGATAGATTCTGTTTTCAATACACAGTTTGCTTGTTTCCTAGTTTCTATGGCTTATATTGCTTAATATAAATTGTGGAAATGATAAGTTACATCAGGCATTGTGTGAGAACAATTATGAATCTTGTCTTTATCAGTACCCAAGTGAATGATTTGTTTTATCATACTAACCCATATCATGAAGTTCCGTTAAGTTTTGTGTGATTGAAGTTTTCAAGTTTTAGGTGAGATATGAATATGAGGAGAATAAGGAGTGGCAAGGCCCTAAGCTTGGGGATTCCCAAGGCACCCCAAGGTAATATTCAAGGAATACCCAAGCAACTAAGCTTGGGGATGCCCCAAAAGGCATCCCCTCTTTCGACTCCAACATTATTGGTAACCTTACTTGGGGCTATATTTTTATTCGTCACATGATATGAGTTTTACTTGGAGCGTCATTTTTTTGATTATATTCAGTTGCTTCTATTTAGAATAGTGTTTTGTATCCTTCTTTTTAATAAAAATTTTAAGGATAGCCTTTACCATGCTTATTTTGCATGTCTATATGTTGCTGTTTTGAAAACAGAAAGTTTGCTATCATTGTTTGAATTGTTATGGAAAGTTAGAACGTGATAAAATTTTCAAATTTTACATAATAAGCTAAATTTTTTTTCTACAATGTGGTAATTTTTCAAGAAATTTGGAGTTACAGAATTATGAATCTTCTTGCATCCTTTACAGATTGTCTTGTTTTGACATATTGCTGTTGTGTTTGCATTGTTTCAATATGTCTGCTTGTTTAATGATTCTATTTGAGGATAGGACTATTAAATATGCAGAGGCCTTTAGTATGCGATGTTGAATAATAATTTTAGTGATTTCCTACATTAGAGAATGATGAGCTTCTGCATTGATTTATACTAACCTATTTCACGAGTTATTGTTGAGTTTTGTGTTGATGATGTTTTTAAGATTTAGGGAAACTGTGATATAAAAGGAATTAAGGAGACAAAAAAGCTCAAGCTTGGGCATCCCAAGATATTGTTTCAAGAAGTCTCAAGCATCTAAGCTTGGGGATGCCTCGGGAGGCATCCCACCTTTCTTCATCAACAATTATCGGTTAGCCTCGGTTGAGCCTAAGTTTTTGCTTCTTCACATGATGTGTGCTACTCTTGGAATGTCATTTTATTTTGTTTTGCTTGCTGTTTTAATAAAATATTTGATCTGAAAGTTTCCAAATAATAGAGAGTCCTCAATTATCTAGCCTTTTACTTAACTACTCGCTTGATCTTCACTTATATTTTTTTGGAGTAGTTTGTCATTTACTCTTGTGCTTCACTTATATCCTATGAATAAATTGTTGAATGAATTGAATATCATGAAGTTGAAATTATATGTTCATATCATGCCTATTAGTAGCTTCACTTTGTGTTTAGAAAGTGAAATCTTTTGAAGCTTGAAAATCACAATATTGGTCATACAAGCAATTCATGAATGGGGTTACCCGGCCTAGACCAAAGCCCCCCTTTTCTACTAGTGTATGTTATCTTGGACATCTTCTATGGTTATGAATACCCATTAATTATTTTAATACTTGAGCAAATTAGTTGAAGTTGGACAAGGAAGACAACATAATAAGTTATGGTTGTGTGTATTTGCATAGAAGTGTTTGCTGATCTTTTGTTAACCAAAAATTCGTACAAATAGAGATACTACTTGTGCATCCAAAAACCCTTAAACCCAGTTTCTTGCCATGAGTGTCCACCATACCTACCTATGGATTGAATAATAACCTTTAAGTAAGTTCTCATCCGTGCATAAAGCAATAAAGTTGCTCCTAAATATGTTTGCTGTTTTATTGTAAGGGAAAATTAAGCATTGTATGAACTTGTGATGGCAAAATAATAAAAGCGACGGACTGCATAATAAAGGTTGCTATCATAAGGGGCAATATAACGTGACGTTCCTTTGGATTAAGAGGTTGGGCATCCAAAAATAAAAAGTGCATGACAACCTCTGCTCCCCTTTGTGAAGGGCCTATCTTTTACTTCTCAGTATTTACTTTTATGCAAGAGTCAATAGTATGTATTGTCTTTCCAACCTCAATTACTCTCTAGTTGGCAAGCATCCTGTGGTGGGGAAAGATCTAGGCACATATATCCAGTCAAATAGTTGATCATTAATTATTACTGTTGTCAGTTATCTCGATGATAAATGAGTCGGGGGGCAAAATATTAAGCCCCTATCTTTCTCTTTGTTTGATGGATGCCATTTGTTCTAAAAATATGCTTTGAGTACTAGCAATCATAGAAGACTATATGATTATTGAGTATGTGGAGCTCTTACTTGAATCTGTTGAATAAGTTGAATTGCAATTGTTTGGTGACTAAGAATATAGGTTGTTGAGTTTCAAGAGAATTCATTGTTTGAACCTTACCATGTGAAGTGGTTGCTACTTTAACATGAGAAGTTTTATGAGAAAGAATTTTGTTATGATGCTAGGAAAAGTGATTGAAATTATCATTGATCAAACTTATGCACTATGCTAGCATTCACACTTCATAAATTATTTCTGTCATCATTTACCTACTCGAGGACGAGTAGGAATTAAGCTTGGGGATGCTGATACGTCTCCAACGTATCTATAATTGACGAAGTATTCAAGATGTTATATTATCATTATTGAATGTTTTACTATATTTTTATAGAAACTTTATATTATTTTTTGGGAGTAACCTAATAACATAGTGCCCAGTGCCAGTTGTTGTTTTTTACTTTGTAGAATATCAGTACCAAAGGGAGTCCAAATGCAATGAAACTTTTTGGAGATTTTTTCTGGACTAGAGGATACCCAGTGGGGCAAAGAAGTACCAGAGGGGAGGGCCGAGGTGAGCACAAGACACCTGGGCGCGCCAGGAGGCCCAGGCGCGCCCTGGTGGGTTGTGCCCACCTAATTGACCTCCTGCACTGCCTCTTCGCCCTATAAATTCCCAAATATTCCAAAAACCCTAGGGGAGTCGATAGATCAGAAGTTCTGCCGCCACAAGCCTCTGTAGCCATGAAATAAAATCTAGACCCCGTTCTGGCACCTTGCTGTAGGGGCAAATCATCACCGCTGGCCATCTTCATCATCCCGGCGGCCAACATGATGAGGATGGAGTAGTCCACCATCGGGGCTAAGGGTTTGTACCAGTAGCTATGTGTTTAATCTCTCTCTCTCTCTCTCTCATGTTCTTGAGAATCCCAATATATCGCAGCCTTTGTTAATATAGTTGGATCATTATGGTGTTTTCCCCTCTCTATCTTGTTGTGATGAATTGAGTCTTCCCTTTGAGATTTTGTTTTTATCAGATTGAATACTTTGATGGATTTGAGAGCACTTGATGTATGTCTTGCTATGAATACCCGTGGTGACCAAGGGGTATCATATTGATTCAATTGATACGTGTTTTGGCACTCAACTCATGGATTCCAGAGGTGACATTAGGGTAATCTATGCGTAGGGGTTGATGTATGTTCTCCGGTAGAAATCTTGGGCATTGATTGAGGTTATTTGTGTTGGATTGAGTATTATGAATATGAAATTGTTTGATACATATCGTATAATCAACTCATGGATACTCTCAATGACATTGGAGTATCTAGGTGACATTACAGTTGGTTGATTTGTATCATATGGTGTTATTTTAGAACAAACTCTTGGTTAGATCGATCAGAAAGAATAGCTTGGTGTTATTTTAGTATGAACTCTAGGATAGATTGATCGGAAAGAGTAGCTTTGAGGTGGTTTCGTACCGTACAAACAATTTCTTCTTATGTTCTCCGCTATATAGGAACTTCGGAGTGATTGTTCATCGCACGTTGAGGGATGGTTATATGATCCAATTATGTTAGCATTGTTGAGAGATTGCACTAGCGAAAGTACGGACCCTAGGTCTCATTTTCAAGCATTGCAATACCGTTTGTGCTCCATTTTATCAATTGCGACCTTGGTGGTTTTTATTGTTCCTATTAAAAAAATCAATATCTACTATCATTACTACACTTTTATCACCATGTCTTTGCCTAACTATTGCACCTATACAATTTACCATTGTATTTGGTGTGTTGGAGACACGAGAGGCTTTTTATTATTTGGTTGCAGGGTTGTTTGAGAGAGACCATCTTCATCCTAGGCCTCCCACGGATTGATAAACCTTAGGTCATCCACTTGAGGGAAAATTGCTACTATCCTACAAAACTCGGCACTTAGAGGCCCAACACGAGTCTACAAGAACAAATTGTGTAGTAGACATCACACTTCCATCAGCATTATTTAGGTTTAGCAATTATTTTTCTTTTTCAAATTGCCCAAGATAGGTATTCGATTCTAAAACTTGTTTGCTCCACACTTAGTAGAATTTTGACAACCCTAAATTTAGATAAACCGCCTCTGCATCTTGGGCAGCTTACCAACATATTTGTAACTCACCAATTGTTCCAGAACTGCCTTTTTTTAAAGTAACTCAACACTCTTTCAAGCGACTTACGCTTATACTGCTTTATTCAGATGACGGTGATAACAAATTATTACTTCTTGAGTAACCTGCCCCTCTATATTCCTGCGGTCTCTCAATGTATATCTCCCACGTGTCGAAGCACGACTTAGAGGCATAACCGCATTGAAAGCAATGTCGCAAGTGAGGTAATCTTCACAACAACCCATGTAATGAATAAGGGAAAAAGATACATAGTTGGCTTACAATCGCCACGTCACCCAATAGCATAACTAAAGCATTACATCAACCAGATACAATCAAGGTCCAACTACGGAACCAAAATAAAAGAAGACTACCCCAAATGCTACACAGATCCCCGATCGCCCAAACTAGGCTCCACCACTGATCAACTGGAAACAGAAACAACGCAACAAACACGATCTTCATCTAGCTCCTCCTTGAGCTTGGTTGCGTCACCTGCATGGTATCAACGGCACCTGCAAACTGGGTTTGGAAGTAATCTGTGAGTCACGGGGACTCAGCAATCTCACACCCTTGCGATCAAGACTATTTAAGCTTATAGGAAAGGTAAAAGGTATGAGGTGGAGCTGCAGCAAGCCCTAGCATATATGGTGGCTAACTTACACAAATGAGAGCGAGAAGAGAAGGCAAAGCACGGTCGAGAGAACTATGATCAAGAAGTGATCCTAGAGCAACCTACGTTCAAGCATAACTCCCAACACCGTGTTCACTTCCCGGACTCCACCGGAAAGAGACCATCACGGCTACACACGCGGTTGATGCATTTTAGTTAAGATAAGCTTCATGTTATCTACAACCGGACATTAACAAATTCCCATCTGCCCATAACCGCGGGCACGGCTTTCGAAAGTTCAAATCCCGACAGGGGTGTCGCAACTTAGCCCATCACAAGCTCTCACGGTCAACGAAGGATATTCCTTCTCCCAAGACAATTCGATCAGACTAGGCATCACGGTTACAAGACATTTCGACATTGGTAAAACAAGACCAGCAAAGCCACCCAGATGTGCCGACAAATCCTGATAGGAGCTGCACATATCTCGTTCTCAGGGCAGACCGGATGAGCCAGACGTCGGGTAGGCCAGCCCAGAGTTGCCCCCGGTAGCCCCGGACATCGCTCAGTTTGGACCAACACTTAGAGAAGCACTAGCCCGGGGGTTTAAATAAAGATGACCCTTGAGCCGGCTGACCCAAGGGAAAGAAAAGGCTAGGTGGCAAATGGTAAAACCAATATTGGGCCTTGCTAGAGGAGTTTTATTCAAGGCGAACTGTCAAGGGGTTCCCATTATAACCCAACCGTGTATGGAACGCAAAATCAAGGAACATAACACCGGTATGATGGAAACTAGGGTGGCAAGAGTGGAACAAAACACCAGGCATAAGGCCAAGCCTTCCACCCTTTACCAAGTATATAGATGCATTAATTAAATAAGAGATATTGTGATATCCCAACAAATAACCATGTTCCAACAAGGAACAAACTCCAATCTTCACCTGCAACTAACAACGCTATAAGAGGGGCTGAGCAAAGCGGTAACATAGCCAAACAACGGTTTGCTAGGACAAGGTGGGTTAGAGGCTCATGGCAATATGGGAGGCATGATAAGCAAGTGGTAGGTGTCGCAGAATAGGCATAGCAAAAGAGCGAGAACTAGCAAGCAAATATAGAAGTGATTTCAAGGGTATGGTCATCTTGCGTGCAAAGTTCTCCGAGAAGACGAAAGCTTGATCCTTGAACACGAACTCGTCTCCCGGCTCTACCCGAAACAAGAACACAAGCAAACGGAGAACAATAAACCACGGGCAATGCACAAACAACATGATGCAAAACATGGCATGATATGCGGGATGCGATATGCGATGCATATGCATGATTCGGAAAGGAATGATTGAACCTGGCCTCAACTTGGAAAACCAAGAGTGCCACTAGAAAGAGGAGTTGATTTCGGTCTAAATCGATATAAAGATCACCGGAATCGGATGCACGGTTTGGAAATGGCAAACAAAACAAATATGGCACCGATCTGCGATTAACAGCACGAGGCCATCTAAATGTATCAAGAACAACATGCTACAGCACTCTAACATGACAAAAAAATACATGGCAGGGATCCACTCAAGATCCTTGACAAAAACTGAACACTGAGCTACGGCTAATTCAATCAATAGCAAGCTCAAACAAGCATGGCAAAAGTGCAAAAGGTATCAGGTTACAGACTTGGTGAAAATAACATGAAGTCAGGAATTTAACATCAAGAAGCAATGTTTAGAGCAAGGTAACAACATCCTATAGGAACATAACATGGCAAAGCAAGGAATGGCATGAAGCGACTCAAAGCATACAATAAAAGCCCCTTACTAACCATAAGCCAAAAGGGATCAGAAAATACAATGGCAACCATGTGAACATAGCAATTATCGTTAACAAATTCAGACTTAGCAGAAAACTGGAACATGGCAAAACAGATATTAAGTAGGCATGTTTACGAGCTCGATGCACTCACCACAAAGCATTGCATGACAAACTAAGCATACACCCAGCAATTAGACATGGCATGGAAGCTAAACATGGCAAGAACAACAACATAGCATGCATGGATCAACTACAACCAGGTCGGCAAAATTGCTAAACATGTTAACAATCTGCTAGGAACATTTTATAGCAAAAGTAGAGCTCAATTGACTCAAGCTAGGGTGCTCCATAATTGCAAATAAAGGCATGGATGGATAGATCACCACAATATCTACAAAACATCCTTACTAATCATGCTCAAAATAGGCACGGATCACTTGGTAGCAACAGGAACACATGGAATAAAAATAATGACAGGGCAAAGACTTAGAATATTTCTAAGTCCCTGAAATCAGCAACATTAAGTAAGCTACTTTGCATGCTTGTGCTAGTCACCACAGAGATCACAAAAATACATGGCATACACCCATGTAAAGATGGCATGATATACTTCAAAACTCATGTAGAGCTCAAGATCATAGCATACACCCATGTAAAGATGGCATGATAAATGAGCAAATGCTGATACGGATCTGAAACTAACATCACATAGCCCTCTTCCAACAATATTTAGGGCATCAAGATGAGCTCAAATTAACATGATGCAATGAGATGAATTGAAGTACTCGTCGAGGCGAACATTTTTGTTATGCTACACGCACGAATCGGAGCAACGGGGATGAAGTTATGATGCGATGAAAAGTGCACAAAAACTAGGGTTAGGAGGGAAAAATGCAACCGGATCTGGATCTGGCCGGGGCACGCGTTTTGAGGATGGCCAAACTTCTCTCGCCAGAGTTTGAGGAGGAGCTTTGGCCGGGCAGAGGTGGTCTGGCGAAGGGCAGAGGAGCTCGCGGCGGTTCCGGCGGGCAGCGGGCGGAGCGCGCCGACGCAGGGCGGCTCGGCGAGGCGCTCGGGCGT
>NC_041390.1:365557698-365570737 GCF_002162155.2 Triticum dicoccoides
GACGCGGGCTCCTTCCGCGGGAGGCGACGGCGAGCGGTTGGGCCCCGTGGGCCCGATCCGGGCCGCGCGGGCCGGAGGCGGGGCTGGAGGAGAGGGCGCGGTGGCTGATGTGTCGCGCCGTGGTTGGCTGAGGAGGGTGGCGCGGACATGTCCGGTGGCGCGGGAGTTTTGTCTGGGCGCGAGGTAGAGGAAGGCTAGGGATTGTACCACGAATTTCGGGAGGGGAGCACATATATATAGGTAGAGGGAGCTAGGAGGCTCCAAATGAGGTGCGGTTTGCGGCCACGCTGAGGGAGTCCTGGATTAGGGGGTGTTCGGATGGCCGGACTATACCTTCAGCCGGACTCCTGGACTATGAAGATATACGATTGAAGACTACGTCCCATGTCCGGATGGGACTTTCCTTGGCGTGGAAGGCAAGCTTGGCGATGCGATATTCAAGATCTCCTACCATTGTAACCGACTCTGTGTAACCCTAACCCTATCCGGTGTCTATATAAACCGGAGGGTTGTAGTCCGTAGAGGATCAACTTCATACACAACAATCATACCATAGGCTAGCTTCTAGGGTTTAGCCTCCTTGATCTCGTGGTAGATCTACTCTTGTACTACCCATATCATCAGTATTAATCAAGCAGGAGTAGGGTTTTACCTCCATCGAGAGGGCCCGAACCTGGGTAAAACAAAGTGTCCCCTGTCTCCTGTTACCATCCGGCCTAGACGCACAGTTCGGGACCCCCTACCCGAGATCCGCCGGTTTTGACACCGACATTGGTGCTTTCATTGAGAGTTCCTCTGTGCCGTCCCCTTCAGGCCCGATGGCTCCTTCGATCTTCAACAACGATGCGGTCCAGGGTGATACTTTCCTCCCCGGACAGATCTTCGTCTTCGGCGGCTTTGCACTGCGGGCCAATTCACTTGGCCACCTTGAGCATATCGGAAGCTACGCCCCTGGCCATCAGGTCAGGTTTGGAAGCCTAAACTACACGGCTGACATCTGCGGAGACTTGATCTTCGACGGATTCGAGCCACAGCCAAGCGTGCCGCACTGTCTCGATGGGCATGATATAGCTCTGCCGCCGAACAGCGCCTTGGAGGCCGCACACGCATCGGTTTCGACCATTGATTCGGAACCTATTGCGCCGATCAAGGATCAGCGGTTGGACGCTACCTCAGGGGCTGCGATCTCAGAGGCGATCGAGCCGAACTCCAGCCCCGCACTCCGCATGGCTCGTGACTCCGAGGAGCCGGATTCCTCTCCGAACACCGAGCCCCCCGCGCCCCTGCCAATCGAATCCGAGTGGGCGCCGGTAATGGAGTTCACCGCAGCGGACATCTTTCAGCATTCGCCTTTTGGCGACATCCTGAATTCTCTTAAGTCTCTCTCTTTATCAGGAGAGCCCTGGCCGGACTACGATCAGCAAGGGTGGGATACGGACGGTGAGGAAATTCAAAACCCACCCACCACCCACTTTGTAGCCACTTTCGACGATTTAACCGACATACTTGACTTCGGCTCCGAAGACATCGACGGCATGGACGACGATATAGGAGACGAACAGGAACCAGCACCTGTAGGGCGCTGGAAAGCCACCTCGTCATACGACATATACATGGTGGATACTCCAAAAGATGGAGATGGCGATGGAACAGTGGGGGATGATGCCCCCAAGAAATAGCCAAAGCGCCAGCGTCAGCGGCGCCGCTCTAAATCCCGCCAAAGCAAAAATGGTGATTCCGACACGGGAGATAATACTACCATGGACAGCGCCGAAGAACACCCACCTTAGCAAGATTCGGCATAGGAAGATGGAGAAGCCAGCCCTCACGAGAAAGCGGCAGACCGAGAGGTCAAGGATGATAACTATATGCCTCCCTCTGAAGACGAGGCAAGCCTCGATGACGACGAATTCGTCATACCATCAGACCCCGCCAAACAAGAGCGTTTTAAATGCAGGCTTTTAGCCACGGCAAGCAGCCTCAAGAAAAAGCAGCAACAGCTTAGAGCTGCCCAAGATTTGCTAGTTGACAGATGGACTGAAGTCCTTGCGGCCGAAGAGTATGAACTCGAACGCACCTCCAAGAGTTACCCGAAGCACAGGCCGCTACCCCGATCAGAGGAGGAAGCACCTACATCACCAGCGCATGACATGGCAGACCAGCCACCCCGTGGCTGTGACAAAGAGGCCGCTCAGCCCTCCACCCAAGCCATGCCCCGACGCCGCAAAACTAAGGCAAGGGAAAATGCGCCCGACCTGCGAGACATATTGGAGGATAAGGCAAGACAGACAAGATCGATCTACGGATCGCGCAGGCGCCCTACGGCATGTGACAATGATCTTCACTCCGGATACAGCAAATCCGGCTGGGCCGAACACAACAGACATAGCTCTTCCGAGCTGCTTCGTGATATAGCCCAGTACAGAGGCGCCGCACACTCGCTATGCTTCACAAATGAAGTAATGGATCATAAAATCCCAGAGGGCTTCAAGCCCGTAAACATCGAATCATACGATGGCACCACATACCCGGCGGTATGGATTGAGGACTATCTCCTTCACATCCACATGGCACGCGGCGATGATCTACACGCCATCAAGTACCTCCCGCTCAAACTTAAAGGAATGGCCCGACATTGGCTTAACAGCTTGCCAGCAGACTCAATCGGTTCTTGGGAGGACCTGGAAGCCGCATTCCTCGATAACTTCCAGGGCACTTACGTGCGGCCACCGGATGCCGACGACTTAAGCCACATAATCCAGCAGCCAGAAGAATCAGCCAGACAATTCTGGACACGGTTCCTAACAAAGAAACACCAGATAGTCGACTGTCCGGACGCAGAGGCCCTAGCAGCCTTCAAGCATAACATCCGCGACGAGTGGCTTGCCCGGCACCTGGGACAGGAAAAGCCGAAATCCATGGCAGCCCTCACGACACTCATGACCCGCTTTTGCGCGGGAGAAGACAACTGGTAATTCGGATACCAAGGACAAAAGTGGCAGGACACGTCGGAACAAACAAAAATGCCATGTTAACAGCGACAGCAATGAGGACACGGCAGTCAATGCCGGATTCAGAGGCTACAAATCCGGTCAGCGGAAAAAGCCATTCAAAAAGAATACTCAGGGCCCGTCCAGTTTGGACCGAATACTCGATCGCTTGTGCCAGATACATGGCACCCTCGAAAAGCCAGCCAATCACACTAACAGGGATTGTTGGGTGTTCAAGCAGGCAGGCAAGTTAAGAGCCAAAAACAGAGACAAGGGGTTGCACAACGACGACGAAGAGCCCAAGCCGCCGAACAACAATGGACAGAAGGGCTTTCCCCCACAAGTGCAGACGGTGAACATGATATACGCAACCCACATTCCCAAGCGGGAGCAGAAGCGTGCGTTGCGGGACGTATACGCGATGGAGCCAGTCGCCCCAAAGTTCAACCCATGGTCCTCCTGCCCGATCACCTTTGATCGAAGGGACCATCCCACTAGCATCCGTCATGGCGGCTTCGCCGCATTGGTCCTTGACCCAATCATAGACGGATTTCACCTCACAAGAGTCCTCATGGACGGCGGCAGTAGCCTGAACCTGCTTTATCAGGACACAGTGTGGAAAATGGGCATAGATCCCTCAAGGATCAAACCCACAAAAACGACCTTTAAAGGCGTTATACCAGGTGTAGAAGCCAACTGTACAGGCTCAGTAACACTTGACGTGGTCTTCGGATCCCCGGATAATTTCCGAAGCGAAGAGTTAATCTTCGACATAGTACCGTTTCGAAGTGGCTACCACGCCCTGCTCGGACGAACCGCATTCGCAAAATTCAATGCGGTGCCACATTACGCATATCCCAAACTCAAGATGCCAGGCCCTCGAGGAGTAATCACGGTCAACGGAAACACCGAACGCTCCCTCCGTACGGAGGAACATATGGCGGCTCTCGCAGCGGAGGTACAAAGTAGCCTTCTTAGGCAATTCCCCAGTCCGGACATTAAAAAGCTAGACACTGCCAAGCGCGCCGGGAGTAACCTACAGCAGGACCACCTGGCACACTCTGAGCAAGCGTAGCAATGCGGCCCCAACCCCAGCTTTCGCGACCTAGCGAAACCAGTACCTCGTGTACACAACTACGCCCTCGAAATACCATGGGCATAGGGGAAGGGGCACAATAAACGGCACGCCCAACATACGGCTTAAAACGTACTAGGGGTTGCCGGATTCTTTTTTTAATTTTTTCTTACTTTCAGGACTCCATACTTCGGACGACCTGTTCGGCAACTCGACTGCCGCACAAACGATGCAAGATCCAGGGAGGCAGACAAGCCATGCCGCATTATGGAACACCCAGGTGGTCTCTGTTACGAGCGGTATACCTATTTTAAATAAAATTCCGCGGCCTTTCCCTGGTCAGGACATACTGAATAGTCCAATATCTTCTGCTTACCGCACTATTTGTATCGTTCGGCTTTGATAAATAGCCGCTCTATAAACAATGCTTAGCTTTTTGTCTATTTTTTGCATTACTCTATTTTATATATGTTCATTAATGACATGTTGCACCCGTACACTATGGTACGACAAGTACACCAGGGGCTTCAGTACCCTTTAAATATGGTGTGAGAAGTCCGTACACTTTCACAAGTGCGGCACCCCGAACTTATATCACTATATGCATCGGCTCCGAATCATGATTTGGGTCAATAGTTGGGTTTGCCCGGCTCCTATGTTTTGGTACCTTACGTTCCACTATATCGGCTAAGGTAGCACTAGGAGAACCACTGCGATTGTGCCCCGGTTGAGCTGGGCTAAGCACCTCAGTGGAGAAAGCTAAAACTGACTGTCATGATGAGGCGAGAGACCGGTCGCTGTTCGAGAGGTTTTTCAGGTCCCTAAAGGCCTATGCCGCTTCGAGCGAGGAGCTAGATAACCCCAGCCAAGGCGCGGATAGCGCCCCAAACTCGGTCTTCCGAACTAGGGGCTTCGCCGAAATTTAAAATTATAAAGTTCTATGGCTAAGTGAGAGTGTTCAAGCATTATAGTCCGATTGCCTGGTTCGCCGTGCTGAGCGCCTCCCTCAAAGGACCCAACTATGGGAAAAAGAGTGCTCATGTTTATCCCCGAACACCCCAGCACTAGTGGCATGGGGACAGAAGCCGACGACTGGCCATCTCTCAATTTTTTGATAAACGGCCGCACAAAAAATAATATTTTAAATTCAACAAGCATTGCTTAAGCGCCTATGAACAAATTTTCAGTGCACAGGATAAAAACGAGCGAGTTTATTCAAAAATTACATCCTTGGTACATTCATCTGCCACAAGGCATGCACCCGCAAGAACATCCTTGTAATAGTTCTCGGGCTTGCGATGCTCCTTCCTCGGCGGCGGCCCGTCCTTCACAAGCTTCTCACCGTCTAGCTTACCCCAGTGCACCTTTACACGGGCAAGGGCCCTACGGGCACCTTCGATGCAGGCCTCCACCAGCCGTCGCACCAGCCCGAAGTAGCTCCCAGGCAGGGCCTCTCCGGGCCACAGCTGAACTATGAAGCCCTTCATCGCCTGTTCGGCCGCCTTGTGGAGTTCAACCAGCTGTTTCAGCTGGTCGCTCAAGGGCACAGGGTGTCCGGCCTCAGCATACTGAGACCAGAACACCTTCTCTGTCGAGCTGCCCTCTTCAGCTTGGTAGAATGCGGCGGCATCGGATACGCTGCGGGGAAGATCTGCGAATGCCCCTGGAGAACTCCGGATTCAGGTAAGTAACAAGTAGCTTACTTTTATATTTCTGCTTTGCATAAAGAATACCTTACGCGCTTCTATCTTCTTCATATCCTCCAACTCTCGGAGGGCCTTTTGGGCTTCGGCCTTGGCAGACTTGGCAGTCTCAAGGGCCGCCGCGAGCTCGGACGCTCGGGTCTCTGACTCAAGCTCCAAACTCTCATGTTTTCTCATGAGAGCCTGAAGCTCTTGCTGCACCTTGCCGACCTGAGCCCCAAGTTTTTCTCGCTCGGTGCGCTCCGCGGCCGTTTTCTTTTCGGCCTCAGATAGCGCCTGCTTGAGGGTCGCCACCTCAGTCGCGGCCCCTACAATAAGCAGTACAATCCTGTTATTTTTTGCAGTCACGCCTCTCTATAGGCACTTATTTCTGTAAGGTATTTCTTACCTTCTTTCTCCTCGAGTTACCACTTGGCAAGGCCAAGCTCTTGCTCGGACCGCTCGAGTCCCTGTTTCAGGACACCCACCTCCGCAGTCAGTGCGGTGGTGGACAGCAGCGAAGCCTGCATACGCATATTGACTCTTTATTGTTAGACTCCTGCGAAATTTAATAGATCCTCTATTCGGCTTTTCTTTCCGTACACCAAATAGAGCATCCGGGGCTACTGTCTATGCGGTAATATTTTTACATATTTTTACTTACCTCGAAGCCTGTTAGGAGGCTAGCGCAAGCTTCACTCAGCCCGCTCTTGGTGGACTGGACCTTCTGGATCACCGTACTCATAATAGTACGATGCTCCTCGTCGATGGAGGCGCCTTCAAGCACCTCCAGCAGATTGTCCGGCACCTCTGGGTGGACGGAGGTTGCCGGCTCAGAAGGCTTGCTCCTCTTGGAAGGAGCTCACCTACCGCAGTCCGGAATCGTTGAAGATTCCGGCATGGTGTCCGGCTTAAGGCCGGACTTGGAGCCCTGGGGGGCCTTGTCCCCTTTACTCCTGGAGTCCGGGAGGTTGCCTTGCGGCTCCTCCAGGACCACCTCCTCCTGCCCCGGAGCTTGTCGCGACGCCACTTCAGCGTCGTCCACAATGCGGGGGGAGACAGCGGGCGGAACGGAGTTCACGTCCGATGAATCCAGGGAGCCGCTTGACGACTCGTGGAGTTCGGCCCGGGGAGGACTGCATAAGTATCATCGACATTAAGTAAAGCTGTGCAACAAAGGAACATCACGAGTTACTCTGATATCCGAACTTACGATTTCGCCGGACGCTTGGCCCTGTCCGACCACTCCTCTTCGTCTTCTTCGGCGTTGGGGGAATAGTCCGGCGGAGGGGTCTTCCTCTTCCTGGACCCCTCGGCCTCCCCAGTTGGGGTGGCCTCCCTCTTCATTCCTCCCCCCGCTGGAGGGGGAGAGGTTTCTTCTTCCTCCTCCTCGTTTTCATGGGAGGACGGCGTCTCGGACTCGCCGGATGACGAGTCCGACAACACCACATTACGGGTACTCCTTCGAGTCCCCGTGGTCTTCTTCTTCTTGGCCTTCTTCTCCGGCACCACATAAGGCGCCGGAGTCAGCAGCTTCACCAGTAGAGCTGGGGCTGGGTCTTCGGGCAGCGGAGCCGGACAGTTAATCGGTTCGGCCATCACCCGCCAAGCCTGTCAAAGGCAAGGGAGTTTAGATCCCGCATAGAGTCAAACTATGAAAAAAGCTTGAACATCCTGTAACAGGCGTAGATAGCATACCTTGCTAGCGTGACACTGCGAGCTGTATCTGCGGTCCTCGGAAGCGGATGTGGGAGCCTCGGCGCCCTTGAATAGCATCTTCCAGGCATCTTCGTACGTTGTGTCGAAGTGCCTGCTGAGGGTTTGATGCTGCGCCGAGTCGAACTCCCACAGATTGAAATTCCGGTGTTGTCACGGGAGGATCCGGCGGACGAGCATAACCTGGATTATATTGACAAGCCGGATTGGCTTGTTCACCAGGGACCGGATGCATGTTTGCAATCCGGTCACCTCTTTCTCTTTCCAGGACACAAGCCGCATGGGGGGTCCGGATCAGCACTCAGGGACCGCGGTCCATTCCGGATCGCGTGGCTCGGTGATGTAAAACCACCCGGATTGCCATCCCTTTAGGGTCTCCACGAAAGAGCCCTCGAACCATAGGGCGTTGGCCATCTTGCCCGCCATGGCGCCTCCGCACTCCGCCGGGCTGCCACTCACCACCTTGGGCTTAACGTTGAAAGTCTTGAGACAAAGGCCAAAATGGGGGCGGACGCGGAGAAAGGCCTCGCACACGACGATAAACGCTAAGATGTTGAGAATGAAGTTCGGGGCCAGATCACGGAAATCCAGGCCGTAGTAGAACATGAGCCCCCGGACAAATGGGTGGAGTGGGAAACCCAGTCCGAGGAGGAAGTGGAGGAGAAATACCACCCTCTCATGGGGCCTTGGGGTGGGGATAAGATGTCCCTTCTTGGGAAGCCGGTGCGCGATGTCCTTGGACAGATACCCGGCCTTCCTTAGCTTCTTGATTTTGTCCTCTGTAACGGTGGATACCATCCATTTGCCTCCCGCTCCGGACATTGCTGGAGAAGGTTGAGGTGGGAAGTGCGGGCTTGGGCGCTAGAGCTAGGGTGCGCGAGAGATGGATAGGCAAGGGAGGAAGAAGGCGTAGGTAAATAGGGTGGATCCTTATCCCCGTATATAGGCGGATGTGATTATGCGTCCCCACTTGCCTGATAAAACTCGCTTGCCTCCCGAGCACCATGATAAATGGCGCGGTTGGGTTACCCACATCTGTATTAATGAGAATCCCGTAAAAAGGGTAAACGATCTCTGCTTTGACAAGACGTGCCAAGGAAACCACCTCGCAAAACATGCTGAGGTGGAAAAGTAAAAACGATTCGAGTAAAAGACTTGGCTGTAGTGTGATGGCGCACTGCAAAATACATCAGCAGATTTGATTTGTGTTAATATTATTCTCTCTATAGCAATATGTGGAAACTTATTTTACAGAGCCGGACACTACTCTTGGTGATTACAATCTTCTATGAAGGACTTGGAGGAGGAACCCACCTTGCAATGCCGAAGACAATTTGCGCGCCGGACTCATCGTCATTGAAGCCTGGTTCACGGGCTACTGAGGGAGTCCTGGATTAGGGGGTGCTCGGATGGCCGAACTATACCTTCAGCCGGACTCCTGGACTATGAAGATATAAGATTGAAGACTTCATCCCATGTCCGGATGGGACTTTCCTTGGCGTGGAAGGCAAGCTTGGTGATGCGATATTCAAGATCTCCTACCATTGTAACCGACTCTGTGTAACCCTAACCCTATCCGGTGTCTATATAAACCGGAGGGTTGTAGTCCGTAGAGGATCAACTTCATACACAACAATCATACCATAGGCTAGCTTCTAGGGTTTAGCCTCCTTGATCTCGTGGTAGATCTACTCTTGTACTACCCATATCATTAGTATTAATCAAGTAGGAGTAGGGTTTTACATCCATCGAGAGGGCCCGAACCTGGGTAAAACAAAGTGTCCCCTGTCTCCTGTTACCATCCGGCCTAAACGCACAGTTCGGGACCCCCTACCCGAGATCCGCTGGTTTTGACACCGACACACGCGATCGTGATCGAACGATCTAGATGATGGAGGAGGTTTAGGTGGGTTTTGGGCCACCATGGAGGGGTGTTGGGCTGAAACACACACGAGGCCTTTTCGGTTCCTCGGTTAACCGTTGGAGTATCAAACTAAGTCCAAATGGCACGAAACTTGGCAGGCGGTCTACCGGTAGTAAACCAAGGCCGCATGGAAAGTCTCGGTCCAATCCGAAAACATTTAACACCCGCACATGAAAAGAGGTAGAAAGGGACACCGGAGGACATAGGAGCGCCGGAATGCAAAACGGACAATGGGGAAAATGCTCGGATGCATGAGACGAACATGTACGAAAATGCAATGCACATGATGACATGATATGAAATGCATGACACGCAAGAAAAAGACAAGGCAACAACAGCGAATAACTGGACGACACCTGGCACATCTGTAACGCCCCGAGACCGACGCTCCAGAAGACTTCCAGCTACTCTGAGTTTCGTCGTGTGATTTATTTGTTTGTTGCATTCTTCCTTGCATCATGTGCATTGCATCATGTCATCATGCCATCATATCATTAATTTTTAAAACCTCAACTAAATAAATTGTATGGATTTTTGGTCCATTTAAACCGAGGGAACTCACATGGTGACTCTCTTTATAACATATCCCCCAATATTAGGGAGCTATATTAAATATTCCATTTTTGGAATTCACCATAACACACTTGCAAATAATTCTCCATGCCGTTGTTATCTCAATTCTTGTTCTCCAACCTTGCCAATAATTATTTCATCGTTTTCCGGAGCTCCACCAAAATCCGAACATTTTTGGACCTTCCTTTTATCAAGTCCTAGTTCAAACCCATTTGAATTAAATTCAAATGAGTTTGAATTCTTATCGTTCGATCTTGGCCTTTCTATTTTTCTTGGAACGAGCATATTTTTGCGAGTCCGGGAAAATTACCCCCGTGCGCAAATTCTTTCGTTAACCCTCTCTTTCTTTTTTTCTTCTCTCTAATTTGTTTTCTGCTAAAGAAAATAAGATTAAGGGGGAGAGAGGAGCAAGCCCAGTCGGCCTCCTGCAGCCCAGCTAGGCCCTTTGTCAGCCCACCAGGCCTCTGCCATTTTTTCTCTCCACTGGGCCGGCCTCCCAGGCCCAGCCGGCGCCCCACCGATCCGACCGAACCCTAGCCCCGCTAGCCCGACTCCCTCGTCCTCTCTTCTTGCCCGATCCCTCACGCCGCCATCTACCTCTCCTCGATCCCCATCCCCATCGTCCCGCTGCTGCGCCGTCTCCTTCACCTCCTGCCCGCGTCCCTCTGCTGCCTTGTCGCCGTCGAGCTGCGCCGCAGCGCCGACCTCGCCCGCGCCACCACTTCTCCACCTCTCCTGGACCTCCGCCCGCCGGCCACAGGAGCCGCTGCTGGCTGCCGTCCCGCGCTCCTCACTCCCCTTGCCAGCCAGGAGCTCGTCCCCGAGCTCGGCCAACTCCGGCGGCCCCGGCACCCGCGCCAAGCTTGCCGCCTCGCCATCTGGTTCCGCCTCAGCCATCCCCGAGCGCCACCGTCCGGCTCCCGTCGCCCCTTTGCAGGAGCAGCCCCATGCCCCGCCTCTGCCTTGTTCGAGAAGGGAGGAGGATGCGCCTCCGCTCGCCCTCATCGACCAGGAACGCCAAGGCCAAGACCAGCCCCGGGCAGGACCTCGTGTTCATCTACATCACCAAGACCCTAGGCCTTTTGGTGTTGCTCTGTTTTGGAACGCCAAGTACCTCGACGCCGAAGACCCGTGTACAACTACTGTTTCCTGCCTAGAACGACTACCGTCGACGTGCATTTCGCCAAGTACCACTACCGACGAGCCCCGAAGGACTTGGTTGCGACAAGTTCCTCTCCAAACGTGAACGTCTACTTCCACGACTGCTGCAAGAACAACTACTTCCACGACGCCGTGTACCACTACTTCCCTCGACGACTCGAACCGCTCCGAAAACGCACGCTCCGAAGGTATAACCCCGAGACGCCGTCCGTGGACCGAATGCATGTGTTGAATGAGATGCATCGTTTGCTCCGTGATCAAATCGTCCTTGCGATGCCCCTCTTTTGCCGTGCCACCGTCCCGTGGGAACCCGGTAACCGGGATCACCCCACCATCTCTAGCATGTTCCGCACATCCGCACGCCTCCTTTTGCACCGGTATCTCCATGAGTTACCGGGACCGGAAGTTGCCGTGGCACCATTTTTGTTTCGCCGCCGTGGCACCCTTTTTGTTCCGCCATGGTGACCAAATGCTTCATAACATGCTCATGTCAACATTTTCATAAAATTGCATAAAACTTGTATATGTCATCCGCATCATGATAACAACATTTAAAATGTTTAAACTTGTTGTTGCATTAAATTGCTAAATGCATATGGGGATTTACCGGATTTGTTGTTTTTATATCCGGCCCCATTTAAATTGTTTAGATGGTATTGTTTATATTATGCTTCACCTCTTGCCATGTTTAACAACAGTTAATATTGTTGGGTAGCTTAAACGAGAGATAACTAAATAATTGATGTGGTGTTCCGTCAACATGCACCTCGTTGCATATTGAGCTCCACTTAACTTGTAGTATTGTTTGTTGCACTTTGCCATGCCATGCCTCATTAAACCGGACATGCATCATACTTGTTTGTGCATCATGACTTGTTTATGCTTGTGTGTTTACTATGTTGTTTGTTTCTTTCCGAGTTGCTTCTCTCGTTAGCTTCGGTTTCATTCCGGAGTTGTGAGGATTTGTTCGTCTACAACCGTTTGTCTTCTTCTTGGACTCGTTCTTCTTCCTTGCGGGATTTCAGGCAAGATGATCATACCCTCGAAATCACTACTATCTTTGCTATGCTAGTTTGCTCGCTCTTGCTATGCCAATGCTACGATGCCTACCATTTGCTTGTCAGCCTCCCAAATTGCCATGTCAAACCTCTAACCCACCATGTCCTAGCAAACCATTGATTGGCTATGTTACCGCTTTGCTCAGCCCCTCTTATAGCATTGTTAGTTGCAGGTGAAGATTGAAGTTTGTTCCTTGTTGGAACATGGAGATGTTGTTCCTTGTTGGAACATGTTTACTTGTTGGGATATCACAATATATCTTATTTAATTAATGCATCTATATACTTGGTAAAGGGTGGAAGGCTCGGCCTTATGCCTGGTGTTTTGTTCCACTCTTGCCGCCCTAGTTTCCGTCATATCGGTGTTATGTTCCCGGATTTTGCGTTCCTTACGCGGTTGGGCTATAATGGGAACCCCTTGACAGTTCGCCTTAAGTAAAGCTCTTCCAGCAATGCCCAACATTGGTTTTACCTTTTGCACTAACAACCTACCACCTTCCCTTGGGTTCTGCAGACTCAAGGGTCATCTTTATTCTAACCCCCCCCGGGCCAGTGCTCCTCTGAGTGTTGGTCCGAACTAGAGCCCTGTGCAGCGCCCCCTCGGGGAAACTCGAGGTTTGGTTTTAGTTGTACGGATTGCTCATCTGAGTGTGCCCTGAGAAAGAGATATGTGCAGCTCCTATCGGGATTTGTCGGCACATTCGGGCGGTGTTGCTGGTTTAGTTTTACCCTGTCGAAATGTCTTGTTGTACCGGGATACCGAGTCTGATCGGAGTGTCTCGGGTGGAGGTCTATTCCTTCGTTGACCGTGAGAGCTTGTCATGGGCTAAGTTGGGACACCCCTGCAGGGTATTATCTTT
>NC_041390.1:365570747-365605295 GCF_002162155.2 Triticum dicoccoides
AACTAGAGCCCTGTGCAGCGCCCCCTCGGGGAAACTCGAGGTTTGGTTTTAGTTGTACGGATTGCTCATCTGAGTGTGCCCTGAGAAAGAGATATGTGCAGCTCCTACCGGGATTTGTCGGCACATTCGGGCGGTGTTGCTGGTTTAGTTTTACCCTGTCGAAATGTCTTGTTGTACCGGGATACCGAGTCTGATCGGAGTGTCTCGGGTGGAGGTCTATTCCTTCGTTGACCGTGAGAGCTTGTCATGGGTGCAGGGTATTATCTTTCGAAAGCCGTGCCCGCGGTTATGGGCAGATGGGAATTTGTTAACGTCCGGTTGTAGAAAACCCGAAGTTGACCTTATTTAAAATACATCAACCGCGTGTGTAACCGTGATGGTCTCTTCTCGGCGGAGTCCGGGAAGTGAACACGGTGTTGGAGTTATGCTTGACGTAGGTTGCTATAGGATCACTTCTTGATCATACTTTTATCGATCGTGCTTTGCCCTCTCTTCTCGCTCTCTTTTGCGATTGTTAGCCACCATATATGCTAGTCGCTTGCTGCAGCTCCACCTCATTACTCCATCCTTCCTATAAGCTTAAATAGTCTTGATCTCGCGGGTGCGAGATTGCTGAGTCCCCGTGGCTCACAGTTACTTCCAAAACCAGTTTGCAGGTGCCTATGTTACCGAGCAGGTGATGCAACCAAACTCAAGGAGGAGCTCGATGAAGATCTTGCCCTTTGTGTTGTTTCGTTCTAGTTGATCAGTAGTGGAGCCCAGTTGGGGTCGATCGGGGACCTTTGTCGCATTTGGGGTTCTTCTTTTATTTTGGTTCCGTAGTCGGACCTTGATTGTATCTGGATGATGTAATGCTTTATTCATGTAATTGTGTGAAGTGACGATTGTAAGCCAACTATGTATCTCTTTCCCATATGTATTACATGGGTTGTGTGAAGATTACCTCACTTGCGACATTGCTTTCAATGCGGTTATGCCTCTAAGTCGTGCTTCGACACGTGGGAGATATAGCCGCATCGAGGGCGTTACAACATCGGTCTCGGGGCGTCACAACACTCCATCACTACGAGAGGATCTCGTCCCGAGATCTAGAGTGGCACCGGAGGGACAACGGAAGAGGAAGATAAGAGGTAAAACTAAGTTGCTTCTTTGACGAATGAGTGAAACCAAAGACCCTTGCGAGGTAGAGAAAATTGAAAGAAAGAAAGCAACGAAGAAGAACAAAGTTGAAAGCACCCCGGTAGGGAAGGGTAATAAGGAAGAGCAAATTCGGACAGCACTCCGGTTGAAAAGAGATGCAAGACTTGATGAGATGCAAATAACTTGAGCAGAGGACATGACACTCCGGTTAAAAGAATAAGCATGATAAGAAGAAGATCCTCACAAGAGAAACATCACAATGCCTCCGAAAGAAAAGAACGAATGGATGGAATGAACGGAAGGAAACAAGATCTTGTAAGATCATGCTTACAACAAATGCTAGAGCGGAGTTGTTGGATAGCCAACAACGGAAAGAGTAAGCTTGATGTGGGCTTATGGAAGACCTCTCCAAAATTATTAGGTGAAATTCCGCCACTAACGGAAAGAATAGATTGGATTGATATGAACAAGAAGACGAGAAACTTATTCACCGGGAGAATAAATGAAGAACTTGGGTCATTTATGAGTACCATAGATAGCAATAGTCCTTAGGGAACGCTTAAGGTGAAATATACCCCAGGATAAGTCCAAAGAAGAAATTGATGGATTTAAATTACCTCATTCTTGATAACTTGTGAATGATGAAACATGAAGGGAAATTATCTAGAATGACATAACACCACCTCAAAAGATAAGGTAAAAAGAATTGCACTCCGGATTGCAACATGAGGAATGCTTGAGCTCCTTTGAAAAGAATCTTCATAAGCACTTCGAGAAGGAATTAAATCCTTGAAGAACCACCATGTAGAACCATCATGAAGAACTCCGATAAACAAAAGAATGATCAAACGAAAGGAAAGAGAAGTTGAAAACACAAGGTGAATCCTTGCAATGATTTAGATGAATCTCTGTGGTGACATACTTGAAAGAGCTTGGAACTCTAGGAAAAGAAAAGAATAAAGCATCTCAAACCGAGAATGTGATACGATGAACCTCTGGAATAAGGAATTGTAAGTGCATCTAGTGCCACCCCTAGTTGGTTTTGGAGTATTGACGACAAACCTAGTTGAGGGACTAATGTGTTTGTGAGAATTGCAGGATAACACAGGTAGAAGTCCCTCATTGATTCAGTTTTCCTACCAGAGATGACCCCTAAAAATGTATGAAGACATTGATGTCAAAGGTGGTATATGAAGATATTCACATTGAAGACTATGACAAGAGAAGACATCGCATGAAGCCTATGGAGCTCGAAGACTTAGATCTTTCGTAGTTCTTTTTCTTCTTTGTTGAGTCATAGGAACCACCGTACTGTTAAGTGGGGTCCAAGAGAACCAGTCAGAATGACTGAAGTGATGCTTAACCAAAACCTATGTCTTCGAGTGAAGACTATGAGAGCGAATCTTGTCCAGAGACGGACAAGCCAGCTTTGCTTATAGCCCAAGTAAAATTGCCGTGTGAGTTTGAAATCTGACCATTGGAACACATGTCAGTTCCTTAGTGACCCGGGGTCATTTTGAACAAATCAGGTTGGGTTGCCTAGTGTCTATAAATAGCCCACCCCCTACAACCATAAAGGGTTGGCTGCTCAGAGTTAGAGTACGGCTTTTGTCATTTGAGAGCAACCCACCTCGAAGCCTTTGAGAGAGAATTCATTGCGAGGATAAAGCCCTAACCACCCAGAGCCAAAGAGAATTAGGCATCACTTAAGTCTTCTTGTCTGTGTGATCTGAAGACTTATTACACTTGAGGACTGTGAATCCTCCAGCCGGTTAGGCGTCGCGTTCTGAGCATCCAAGAGACATTGTGGATTGCCGGTGAACGAAGTCTGTGAAGGTTTGGGAGTCTACCTTGAAGACTTACCTGAGTGATTGGGCGAGGTCTGTGTGACCTTAGCTCAAGGGGAATACGGTGTGGACTGGGTGTCCTGAGCTGCGTGTTCAGGAATGGGTGTCCGGGACTGTGTGTCCTCAGGTTTAAATACCTAGCCGCCCTAACCAGACGTACAGTTGTCACAGCAACTGGAACTGGTCCAACAAATCATTATCTTCAACGAGTCACTAGTTTCATCCTTCCCTTCCCTTTACTTACTGTTGGTCCTTGTGAAGTCATTGTATGATTGCACTATCTTTTGTCTTCACTGACTGACTGCGTGTTCTGTTTGGCTTCATAATATTTTCCTACCTGATCCTTACTACATTGCTGCTATTAGTCATTGTGCCTTCACTCCATTGAATACTTGACTATGGTTTGCTTAGTGTAGTCTACCTTCTGCTGCATGGTAATAGGTTTATTTCTATCGTTTGTCTTCATAACTTCCACGTTTTGAAGACTTTCATAAAAATCGCCTATTCACCCCCCCTCTAGTCGATATAACGCACTTTCAGGAATTAATCGCTTGGATGAAACAAGAATAAGAATTACATTATGCATATCCTTCACCAGTTTCAATTGGTGACAATCAACGGATTGGCATACTATCTATTCTCGTTGAAAAGGATTAAGAGATAAAGCACAAACTTGAGAATGTCTTCAGCGAATCACCGGAAGGATTGAAACCATGAATGAATTGATACAGTAATGAAGGAAGAGAAATCTTGAACGAACCACCGGTAAGAATTGGAAATGAACGAAGTAAAGGGATAATTCACCGGTAAGAATTAGAGAACGGATGAAGATACTTGACGGTATTTAGATACATGAGAACGAAGAGATCACGAGCTGATTAGAGATCACTTGAATGATGCACCGGTAAGATTTGGATAACGAGAGCTGAAAGCTGGAATGAATAATTATGAGATGATGGGCTCTGAAGAATCAAACTGAAGAGACTCCTGAATTGCTCCAGAAGGATGAAAATAATTGTCACAATTGAAAACAATTATGAGAGGATGGCAACAATATAGAATCATGAATCATCGAGAGAATGGACAAGATTGACAGAGAAAAATCTCCTTCGGTCTTCAAAATTCGAGAATGATGACGAGAAACACCACCATGAATTGTTGAGGCACTCCGGAATGAAAATTAGAAAGGTTGAACCAACGATGTGAAGAATGTGAAAGATCTTGGAGAAGGCGTTTGACTGATGATAATTCATTCTTACTTCAAACTTCGAAAAAAAAGAATTGAGAATAACTCCGGGAAAATAAGAAGAGTCAGGTAAGATCCTGGGAAAAGACCTGTGGGTTAGGGCCCACTCAAAAGAAACACCGTTTAACGATTTAAAGAGAGAGATTGCACCGGTTGAATTAAAATAGGTTAAAGCTTGAATGGATGCAGAGTGGAAACACGAATCTGCGAGATATCTTCGGTACTCCGGAACAAAAGAATAGCGAGAGGTGAATAATTAAGAGGTGCACCGGTATGAGAAAACATTTGAAATGAGGAAGAAGGGATATGATCAACACCAAAAGCTTGAATTAAAACCACCGAAGAAGAAAAAGAATGATGAATGATGATCTTGAAGCTCCGTTAGCATCTTGATGAGAATCACCGGATACGAACATTGACGAAAAAGAATGGAGAGACTTCACATCAATAAACAGGATACTTGATTAAGAAATCTTAGCCCTTGAAGAAAAAGGGTGGGAGGGTGGGAAAACAAAGGCAATTTGAGACGGATGAAGCAACACCGTTGAGAAGACTTGAGTTGAACTTGCGGATGCTGAAAATAAATTGGATCCACTAGAAGAGAAATACGCCGGTTGAAAAAGGATTGACATGACAATCTCGATGATCGAAACGGATTGGTATTCACATAGGAGTATGAGAACACCACATAGGAAAGGTATGGAATCAACACTTGACATTCAAGCAACTCGAATACCACAAACCAAAACAAAAACAAAGGATTGGCTAGCAGAATAAGCCGGAACAAACATATGATAGAGATTTCGTCTGAAGTTTTCGTGGTGGGGCCCACACGGGCTCAATCGTACAGCACCATCATGTACAAGGCAGTGCACATGACATACGAAGCGTCCCCGAGTCAGCATAGCCAAGGACTCTTTAAGACACAACGAGACCACTGTAAAACCAACCATGGATGGGCGGACCACTAGAGGTCCAACCCCAATTTCATATCATATATCTGTCAGAAAGATATCCTAAGAGCTACTTGAATTCCCACTTATAAACTCCCGAAACTTTCCGGTTATGCAATCAGGTGTTGGGGATACAGGGGAAGCATAATATCTCACCCAAAACTAGCAAATCCTACATCCAGCTGTATCCATCCTTCAACACATAACCAAGAAACCTTCGGAAATCATTTACCTCAAGCTTCGAAAAGCTTCCGTTATACGAGTTATGGAAATACTCCCGAACTCCCGCCCCAGTACTGGGTGGCATCGAGGCTACCTCACCAACAACTGCATAAAAGAGATTTTCGATGTCGGCGAACTCAGATATTCCAGAACAGCAACAATAAAATTGTGACGACAACACCTCGGAGCTCAACTCCCCGGCACACTGTCACAACCCCTAAATGTCAGGAGGAACTAAGAACAATGTTCTCATCACAAAACCATCGGAACGATTCCAAGATACCCGCGTGATCCTAAATTTTTTTTAGTGAAATTTGAGAAGAGAAGACTCAAAACTCTACGTCAGGATGCCTCACCAGAGCGACGAAGGGACTGAGGAGTAAAAAGAATCCTACTCTCCGATATAAATAATCCTAAATGACTCAAAACATTTTTCTAGACTCAACAACGCCAGCGATTCGATCAAGCAGGGGGCTCCTAAGTCGGGGAAGGCTCTGATTACCAACTTTTAACGCCCTCGATGCGGCTATATCTCCCACATGTCGAAGCACGACTTAGAGGCATAACCGCATTGAAAGCAATGTCGCAAGTGAGGTAATCTTCACAACAACCCATGTAATGAATAAGGGAAAAAGATACATAGTTGGCTTACAATCGCCACATCACACAATAGCATAAATAAAGCATTACATCAACCAAATACAATCAAGGTCCGACTACGGAACCAAAATAAAAGAAGACTACCCCAAATGCTACATAGATCCCCGATCGCCCCAACTGGGCTCCACCACTGATCAACTTGAAACGGAAACAACACAATGAACACGATCTTCATCTAGTTCCTCCTTGAGCTTGGTTGCTTCACCTGCATGGTATCAACGGCACCTGCAAACTGGGTTTGGCAGTAATCTGTGAGTCACGGGGACTCAGCAATCTCACACGCTCGCGATCAAGACTATTTAAGCTTATAGGAAAGGTAAAAGGTATGAGGTGGAGCTGCAGCAAGCCCTAGCATATATGGTGGCTAACTTATGCAAATGAGAGCGAGAAGAGAAGGCAAAGCACGGTCGAGAGAACTATGATCAAGAAGTGATCCTAGAGCAACCTATGTTCAAGCATAACTCCCAACACCGTGTTCACTTCCCGGACTCCACCGGAAAGAGACCATCATGGCTACACACGCAGTTGATGCATTTTAGTTAAGATAAGCTTCAGGTTATCTACAACCGGACATTAACAAATTCCCATTTGCCCATAACCGTGGGCACGACTTTCGAAAGTTCAAATCCCGACAGGGGTGTCCCAACTTAGCCCATCACAAGCTCTCACAATCAACGAAGGATATTCCTTCTCCCAAGACAATCCGATTAGACTCGGCATCCCAGTTACAAGACATTTCGACAATGGTAAAACAAGACCAGCAAAGCCACCCAGATGTGCCGACAAATCCCGATAGGAGCTGCACATATCTCATTCTCAGGGCACATCGGATGAGCCAGACGTCGGGTAGGCCAGACCAGAGTTGCCCCTGGTAGCCCCGGACATCGCTCCGTTTGGACCAACACTTAGAGAAGCACTGGCTCGGGGGTTTAAATAAAGATAACCCTTGAGCCGGCCGACCCAAGGGAAAGAAAAGGCTAGGTGGCAAATGGTAAAACCAATGTTTGGCCTTGCTGGAGGAGTTTTATTCAAGGCGAACTGTCAAGGGGTTCCCATTATAACCCAATCGTGTAAGGAACGCAAAATCAAGGAACATAACACCGGTATGACAGAAACTAGGGCAGCAAGAGTGGAACAAAACACCAGGTATAAGGCCAAGCCTTCCACCCTTTACCAAGTATATAGATGCATTAATTAAATAAGAGATATTTTGATATCCCAACAAATAACCATGTTCCAACAAGGAACAAACTCCAATCTTCACCTGTAACTAACAATGCTATAAGAGGGGCTGAGCAAAGCGGTAACATAGCCAAACAACAGTTTGCTAGGACAAGGTGGGTTAGAGGCTCATGGCAATATGGGAGGCATGATAAGCAAGTGGTAGGTGTCGCAGCATAGGCATAGCAAAAGAGCGAGCAACTAGCAAGCAAAGATAGAAGTGATTTCGAGGGTATGGTCATCTTGCCTACAAAGTTCTCCGAGAAGACGAAAGCATGATCCTCGAACACGAACTCGTCTCCCGGCTCTACCCGAAACAAGAACACAAGCAAAGGGAGAACAATCAACCATGGGCAATGCACAAACAACATGATGCAAAACATGGCATGATATGCGGGATGCGATATGCAATGCATATGCATGATTCGGAAAGGAATGATTGAACCTGGCCTCAACTTGGAAAACCAAGAGTGCCACTGGAAAGAGGAGTTGATTTTAGTCTAAGTCGATATAAAGATCACCGGAATCGGATGCACGGTTTGGAAATTGCAAGCAAAACAAATATGGCACCGATCTGCGATTAAAGTTTTTCGGGTAGCATATCCTAAAAGAACAAGCGGCAAGCTAAAGATCAGTAGGAAATCAACTAACCTGGACGTTGGTCTAGAGAGCTGAGCTGGCATAATAAGCAGCTTGACTGGCCTCGTGCACCATCTTTCATCCGTTCCATCATAAGGCCTGCTTGGCGTATAGTTTCCCTGGCAGCGCTCACTTGATCCTCCGGGACAGGATGGGTAACGAAAAGCGGACTTGATGGGGCAGTCACAATAGCCTGATGATCCTAGTCATGGAGTTGCATGGACGAAGCAGGGACTTCAGTAGCCGGCATCGAAGGATGCACAGTCGTCACATGATCAGCAAAACTAACAGAGGCCCGGTTAAGGTCTCCAGACTGCTGGGTCACCGGTTCTGGCACTGGGGTCGACAAGGGCGCCTTGTTGGCTGGCACCCTCCAGCCTGAGGTCCTGCCTCTCCTTCTCGTAGGCTTCTGGGGCATATCTTCATCGTCGTATGGATGTTTAATATCATTCTTCAGTGTTGCAAAAGATTCGACCACAAGAGTTCAGTCGACCGATAATTCAATTGACAGAATGAAAGCAAGATGGCAGGAGTCATACCTACGTTGGAAGTGGCTGCGTCCGCGGTCTCCACATCATCCTTGTAAATGTCCATAGAGGTTACAGAGGTAGCGGCGCTGAAAGTTTTAGAATTCACTTGGTCAAGCAAGAGAATGAATCGAATCAAGTATAGATGTTTTCAAACAACGTAAAAGCAAACAAAGAAAGCAAGATACTTACGCAGAGGCAATGGGGACGTCCACTTTGATCTTTGGAAAGTCCTTCCGAGTATTTGTGGCCTCCACCTTGGGCTGCTTCTGGGCCTTCTCCGTCGGCTCGGGAGTAGACGTCCGAGTGTGCTTCAACACCAGGGCAATCGACGCAACCGCTTTGCCGCGCCCACCTGCTAGGCCGTGCGTCTACTTGGAACGTCATTCAAAACAAGGCGGTGAGTGGACTTCCTCACCACTGCTCGAGTCATCGTCATCATCGTCAGTTTCATCTTCAGATTTATATCCAGCGCTCTCGCCTGTGTTTGCCTCGCCCTCCTGGACCCGCTCTCCATTCGGCATGGAGTACATCTCGGAATAGATCCGCAAGGAAATGGAGTGCGCAAGCAACAGTCAGGTTCAAGGTTAGTTACAAATTAGAGCAAGAAGACACTCAGCAATAAAGGTCGGACCTTGTCTGGTTCATTAGCGGCGGCGAGTGGTGGAACCCTCCTGGACCTCCTAGGGTTGTTTGTGTTTCCAGTGATGCCCTGCAACCATTGCGCTGTTGTCTCCTTAATAACTTCCTCTGGGTGGATCCAAGTGGTGTCATCAATACCATAGGATGATCACGGGCATGGAGTGGCTGGATGCGTCGACTGAGAAACACCTCAAGCAAATCCATGCCAGTCACGCCATCACGCACTAGTTGGACTACCCATTCGACTAACATGTTCACCTCTGCTTTCTCTACTGGAGTCACTTTCAAGGAAGAGGGCTGCTGGACTCGCTCCATGGAGAAGGGAGGAAGGCCGGTCGATTGACCAGGGGTCGGTTGGTCCTTACAATAAAACCAGGTCGACTGCCACCCTCTAACTGAATCGGGAAGAATCATAGCTGGAAAAGTATGCCTACCCCTCGTCTGAATCCCTAGACCTTCGCACATCTGGATCACGTGTGTCCTCTCATCACTCGGATTAGCCTTTTTCATAGACTGGGAGCGGCAAGTAAAGATGTGTTTGAAGAGACCCCAATGCGCACGACAACCCAGAAAATTCTAACACATGGAAACAAATGCAACGAGATATGTGATGGTGTTGGGGGAAAAGTGATGAAGTTGGGCTCCAAAAAAGTTTAGGAAACCCTGAAAAAAGGATGAGTTGGCAAAGGCACCCTCCTGCGGCCGTGGCTCGGTCTGGCTTCCCGAGAACATCCAAGATCCATGAGCAATCAAGCCCTCTTCGACCAAAGCCTCCAGATCCTCCTTCTAGATCATGGACCGAATCCGGTCGCCCTAGATCCAGCCGGGCAGCAGGCCACCGCCGCGCCTTCTTCGGAAGCTCTAGGGCCGCTGTCATGTCCTTTCCCATCACATCAGATTGTGCATGGTTGGGGTAGCGGCATCGGAAGTCGAGGCTAATGCGATGGAGAAGCATAGGAGGAAGAAGGGGAATGAGGCGCACTATGCAAAATACATCGGCCCTGACGCCTTATATAGGCCTGCTTTCGAGTGGCTAAATTGTGGGCCCAAGCGATCCTATCAAATCCCGCAAGAGTCACGCGCTCGGTACATGGCGAAAAAGGTGGCGCAAGAATCGAGGCGCCCCGGCCTAATCTATTTCGTCTACTGCGGTGCTCTCCATCTCGCGCGGTTCTCCAAATTTTGAATCACATGAGATCGGGGAACGGCAGTGCAACCAATCGTGCCGAAGATTTCATACCATTCCAACACTCGAAGCATATCAGTATAAGTTCACTCGACAAACTCTGAATGGATCAAGGCGACTGAAAATAAAGTTGAAGTTTCAACATGGTTCGCCGACCCAGATAAATGCCTTTGAAGCATAAAAATCAGATCGGAACCATCTTCAACCCCTTCTCCACTCGGGCCTCGATCCATTTGGGGGCTAATGAGGATGACATGTACCTAGGGTAGGGTAATAGGCCTGACCTAGACACCCTTCCCAAGGACACTACCATAAGGTCAAAGGCATTTAAAGTATAGCAGCATCCACCAACTAGAATCACCTCAGAGTGCGACCCACTCGACCAACAATTCCACTGGGATAACCCAATTCTATTCGACCAGGATATAGTCATTCGACCATACCAGACACCACTCGGAATGCAGAAGGTCTAAAGTCACTCAGGATGGCAATGGTCATGCATTCACTCCGTAGTCTTAATGATCATTTATATGTCTTTATTATTTGATTTAACAGTAACGTCTCACCTTAATGTACATTGAACCCCTTGTAACGTGGGCTAGCTGGGGTCCTGGCGCACTCTATATAAGCCACCCCCCTCCACGGGCATAAGGGTTCGCACCTCCTATAACTTCACTCATAATCCAGTCGACCCAGCCTCTGGGCACCGGGACGTAGGGCTGTTACTTCCTCCGACAAGGGCCTGAACTCGTTAATCTTGCATGCACAATATCACCGTAGCTAGGATCTTGCCTCCTCCTACATACCCCCTATTCTACTGTCAAACTTACTCCCATGACAGTAATTCCCATCTCTTCCGGCTCAGACTCCGAGCCTCCAAAGAAAATACGGTGGGTCGTCCAAAAAGTAAAATTTTCTCATCCAGATGCACACTTAGATCCGCACTTTATTTTGAAGAAAACACAGCATGAGCTAAGGCGCCAAACTCGAAGTGGCGGCTGAGGTAATCTAATGGCCGGGCTGACTCATGAACCATCCCGCAAGAGGCCTAACGAGGTGCCACATAGCCCAACACTATCCTTACCTAAAGCAGGCCTATTCATACAAACCTCTTAACCCATCCGATTCAAATTACCAGGAGTTGCCACCGTCTTCAGGCGGTTCATCTTCAACCCAACTGCCTACCTCCGTTGTTAACCCAAGATGAGCACTTGTATTTATTAATAGCTTAAAACTTATTTTCATACACGTCTTAATATTCTAACTTAATCACAGGGTCAAAGCCAGGAGTAAGAAAAAAAAGGTTGGCGACTCCTCCATGGCCCCCCAAGTCCCTGAGTTGGAGGAATAGGTGCTAGTACCCCCTGAGGCCAACACCAAAAACCGTGAAGAGCATCACAACAAACAAGATGAACCACCACCACAAGTTGAAGCAACCATTGCTGAAGATATGGGCATTGATGCTAACCAAACGGATAATCGTGACCCGCCAAGTCCTATTCCTTCTTCAACTCCTGTCAAGTCAACTGAAGAGACCCTCTTGAAGAGAATACTAATGATATTTCCAGTATTGGGGCGAGTCAGAAAACCCCTGAGATCACAAATGTGCTAACTTAACACACGACCAAAGAAGACACGCCCATGCTCGAAATTGGAGCTGCCCAATTATGAGGAGCTTAGTGCCGAAGAACTCCATGCTGGCAACTTAAGATGCCGAGCTACAAGCCGTGATATGGAAGTCATCCTAGTAAATATGATGAAGTGGAAATTTGAGGTACATTCCATTATCTCTTGCCATATATCCTTTTGTAGCCCCCATGTCTTAATCAGAGGAAAAAACTTGAGTAAGGTTAAGACTTTAAGATAAAAATATGTCTTAAATCAAAATGTAGCCCCAAGGGCCGACTTATCTTTTAAAGATGAGTCGGGTCTTTCAAGAATGACCTCTTTGAAAAATAACCTATAGCCCCCAAGGGTTGGCTTATCTTGATAAGATGAGTCGGGTCTTTCAAGTACGACCTCTTTGAAAAATCACCTAGTGCCCCCAAGGGCCAACTTATCTTTATAAGATGAGTTGGGTCTTTTAACACAACCACTTAGAAGAATCGCCTGTAGCCCCCAAGGGCCGACTTATCTTTATAAGATGAGTCGGGTATTCTATAGTATAGAATGAAAAGAGAGACGCACATTAGCCCCCAAGTGCCAAGGACATTGCTTGTAATGTGTTTAAGACTTCAAATAAATTTGCCACAATATCCCTGTTGAATGACAAACTTCTTTTTGACTTTTGCTGGAGGGTTTAAGCCTGGGCGAGTCAGATATAGCCGTCTGAAAGAAAACTATGGAAAGTAAACAGGCTGGGCGTGCCAAGGCTAAAGCAAGCTTTAAATCGTTGTTGGAAGACATGGAAAAAGTTAACGTAAACTTTGAACTAAAAGATCTACCTTTGAGACTGAGAAAGTTGTCTTACTGAAACATGCTGAAGATGCTGAAAACTAACTTAAGCCGGTGGCTGCAGAGTTGGCCGGCCTAAAACAACCTATTTCTCAAATGGCAAGAACCATCTTTGCCAAGTAAAACCTTTCAGTCAATTGAAACAACTCACGTGGCGACTTGAAATAGTCAACTACTTAACTCGCCTGGCGATTCAAAGTATGCGATTACTAACTCACCTTGCCACTCTTTGTTTTGAATGTATGACAAGGGCCATGAGCTCTAATCTTGGGCAAAATATGCTGGTAAAGATGAAAGCAGTCTATGCATTGACTGAAAAACTTTATGCTGGAAGTGTCCGCACACTAGTGGCTCCATCAAATGGCAAGAAACCAGCCCAACTCATAAATGATGTGATGGACCAATTTTCCACAATACCTAAGCAAATTGAGGAATTGAAATTGTCAACCGCCCGTGTAGGGGCAATCACCTCGTTAAGCCGGGCTAAGGCTTATCTATCAGAGTTGTACCCAAAAGAAATGGCTAGCGGCTTTCCAGAGTATAATAATGATGGGTTTGTCTTTAGTGAAGCAGATTTTGCTAAATGTGAAGGAAATACGGCCTTTGGCATGTCAACCTGCACAAGAGTTGTATCTGAATAAGTACCATCCGGCTTATGACAGCGACAATACTCGAATGAAGGCGCCCTCTTTTGACATTGTGGACTTGACTCCACAAAGACGTAAGCATATTTTTTCCTCTGATATTGAGCCTTCTCCTATCATGAATTATGAAGCAATCTTCAAAGCCTTAACTGGTATCAACAGGACTTTGGACAACCTTCAGATTGCAGGCGAAGAAGAGCCGACATAGGATGACCGGGGGACTTCTAGTATAAGACACCAGGATGATGTTAACCAGATAGGACATAACCCGGACAACACACAGGTCGGCTCAAAGGAGTAATGTAGCTCCAAAAAACTTGCTTTGAAACTTTTGGGCTCAACAAAAGCCTAGTAATAGGCTTTCTTAAAAATTTGGCTTCCCTGTCATGCCTCCGATCATCGTATTTTTAACTGATGATCCAACAGTTGTGTAATCAAGCTTCTTTTGTACGCCTGATCGAACCGGATAGGCATCATTGCTTTGCACCATCTGTAAGGGTCCATCAGTTCCTATACTGGCAACTTATAGTCAAAAGCCAGGGCGGGTTAATAACCCAATGATTCATGGTCATGGAAAATCTTGAGGGGATCACCTGGCGGCTCATGGCCACAATAAACTCAATTTTGAGTAATGCTAACCCAGACCTTCTTTGATCCAGGGACTTTATAGCCTGTAACGATAGAAACAGAGAATATAGACATGTATATTTCAATATTGACAAGTCGACTTTTAAGGCGCGACCAAAAAAGACTGGCCTTTTAAGGCTCAAATCTTGCTTTCATGAAGCCTGGCATAATAGCCTTGGTTTATCCTGTAAGCTGACTCTCTCGTGAAAAAAATCTCCATTTTAACATTGACTAGTTTAGGGTCATAAAAGATTGACTATCAAGAGTACGGCGGGTCGCATATTCGGAGAGGCAACAAATAAAACAGGTAGGTTTATCCTCGCTCTCTCTAAGACGGCTCTCTCATGACATTAAGCCGCTGTTTTAACCTTGAAGAGTTCAGGGTCATAAAAGATTGGCTGTCAAGTGTACGGCGGGTCAGCTATTGGAGTAGCATCAAGCATACATGCAGGTTTAACCTATATAATGACATTTATTTGCTGGTCAAGAGGGTAAGATAGCTAAACTCGGTGAGTTAGAAGCCCCCAAGTGACCTTATGATAAATTAATAAAGACCCATGCACAGTAAACATGAGATGAAACGACAGAGTACCTGAGTTTTGGGGATGCCGGATTTATGACGTTGATCATAAAATATATATACGACGATATGTATGTACAAAGATGGGAGCAAGTGGCTCAAGTATAATAAGGCCGAAGGTGAGAAATATTCTAGGGCCTGTTGGTCTCCTCCTTAGATGTACGTGACTTATTGTGCTCACGTATGTCGATGAGACAATAAGACCCATTGTTGAGGTTCTTGCTGACCATGAAAGGCCCTTCCCAAGGTGATAGCTTATGCATGCCTGTCTGATCTTGAATCAGACGGAGCACCAAGTCGCCCTCCTAGAATGTCCGGCTTCGAACTCTAAGACTATGATAGTGACACGGGTCTTGTTGGTAAATAGCCAATCGAGCATCTGCGAGGTCACGTTCTTCATCCAAGGCATCCAGAGCGTTCTGACGCGCCGTCTCATTATCAGCTTCAATGTAAGCCACCACCCTTGGTAAGTCATGACGAATATCACTTGGGAGAACCAGTTCTACACCATAAACCATGAAGAAGGGCGTGTAGCCTGTTGATCTATTTGGGGTGGTCCTGATACTCCAAAGAACTGCATGAAGTTCTTGAACCCAACAACCCGGCGTTCGTTCCAAAGGAACTATAAGCCGGGGCTTAATCCCTCGTAATATCTGCCTGGCCATTGGACTGTGGATGAGCCACCAAGGATACATCAAGATGGATGTGTTCTCTTTGATAGAACTCCTTCATAACACCTTTAGACAGATTTGTCCCATTATTAGTGATGATACTATGAGGATAACCAAAGCGAAATATCAGCTTTTTAATAAACTGAACTGCAATTGTTGCTTCACGATTACTAACTAGCTTTGCTTCAATCCACTTGGTAAACTTGTCAACCGCCACCAAAAGGTGGGTCTTCTTGTCTTTTGACATATTGAATGACCCAACCATATCGAGCCCCCAGACCATAAACGACCAAGTGATTGGGATCATTCGCAATTTCTGAGTCGGCACATGAGCTTGCCTTGCAAATTTTTGACACCCATCACACTTACTCACAATGTCATCTGCATCAGCATGAGCCGTCAACCCGAAAAACCCATGACAAAAAGCCTTAGCCATGAAATATCGTGACCTAGCGTGATGACCACAATCACCCGCATGAATTTCTTGCAACATCTCATGGCCTTCTTCAGGGGAAACACATTGTTGGAACACGCCAATCAAACTACATCTGTGTAACTCTCCATTGACAATAGTCATGGACTTAGACCGTCTTGTAATCTGCCATGCCAGATTTTCATCTTTAGGTAACTCGCCTCGAGTCAGGTAAGCGAGATCAGGCATCGTCCTGTTAGGGATGGCACGAAGAGCCGCCACCAACTATCCCTCCTGGTCAGGAATAGCAAGATCTTCCTCTGAAGGCAATTTAATAGAAGGATTGTGGAGCACAAAAAGGAACATATTGGGGGAATCGGCTTACATTGTGACCGCAGCCGAGACAGTGCATTAGCCGCCTCATTTTTTCACCGGTCTATGTGATCCACTTGGTAACCCTTAAAGTGACCATCAATATTATTCATCGCTTGACAATAAGCCGCCATAAGCAGGTCTTTAGAATCTCACTTTCCTGAAACTTGTTGTGTCACTAAGTCTAAGTCGCCCAGACACCTAACCCGGCTCAAGATCACCTCCTTGGCCATTTAGACTCCATGGAGCAAAGCCTCATACTCAAATGCATTGTTAGTACAAAGGAACATGAGCCTTAAGACATAACAAAATTTATCACCTCGTACAGATTCCAAAATAACTCTAGCCCCCGAGCCTTCCAACTGCGTGGACCCATCAAATTGTATAGTCCAATATGTATTGTGAGGCTTCTCCTCCGGTGTTTGCAGCTATGTCCAATCATTTATAAAGTCCACCAAAGCTTGAGACTTGATGGCTGTTCTAGGCACATACTTTAGATGGTGTGGTCCAATTTCAATTGCCCACTTAGCAACCCGGCCTGTAGCCTCTCTATTTTGAATTATGTCCCCAAGTGGAGCAAAACTTACCACCATATTGGATGTCCAAGGAAATAATGCTTAAGCTTGCGGCTGGCCATGAACACCCCAAACACCAGCTTCTGCCAACACGGGTATCGTTGCTTGGACTCTGTGAGAACTTCACTGACATAATAAGCTATCAGTCATACTGGATACTCTTTACCCGCCTCCTTGCGCTCTACGACAACTGCCACACTGACGGCTTTATTATTAGCCGCCATGTACATTAGAAAAGCCTCTTTGTTTATGGGAGCAGCCAAGATGGGTGGCTCATCCAACTGCTTCTTAAGAGCCTCAAACGCCTCACTGGCTCCATTGCTCCAAACGAAGTGAACAGTCTTCTTCATCATCTAATATAGGGGAATCACCTTCTCCCCAAGGTGACTTGTTAATCGGCTCAGGGCTGCAATACAACCCGCCAGGCGGTGAACATCGTTGATGTATGTCATCTTAGAAAGAGAGGGAATATCCTCAATCTTCTTCGGGTTAGCTTCGATGCCCTGCTCTGAGACCAGGAAGCCTAACAATTTGCCTACTGGCACGCAAAAAACACACTTGGTCGGGTTAAGCGTCATCTTGTACACCCTGAGATTATCAAAGGTTTGCTTCAGATCATCAAGAAACGTTTCTTTCACCCTTGACTTAATCAAAATGTCATCCACATAGGCATGAACGTTCCGTCCAATCTGCTTATGATAACAATTCTGAAGACAATGCTAGTAAGTCGCCTGAGCACTCTTGAGCCCAAAAGGCATAGACACATAGCAGAAAGCCCCAAAGGGGGTGATGAAGGCTGTCTTTTAATGATCTTCCACTGTCATCTTGATCTGATGAGAACCAGAATAAGCATCCTGAAAACACAAACTCTCACAACCCGCCGTGGCATCCACAATCTGGTCAATGCGGGAGAAAGCAAAAGGATCGGTTGGACAAGCCTTGTTGAGGTGTGTGTAATCCACACACATACGCCAAGTGCCATTTTTCTTGGGCAAATATACAGGATTAGCCAACCACCGTGGGTGAAAAACTTCAACGATTAACTCGGCAGCTAGGAGCCAAGCTACTTCTTATCCAATAGACTTATGCCTCTCCTTGTTAAAATGACGAAGGAACTATCGAACATGCTTCATTTTAGGATCTATATTAAGCAGTGCTCAGCGAATTGTCTCGGTACACCCGGCATGTCAGATTGTTTCCGTGCAAAGATGTCCTAATTCTCACGGATGAATACGATGAGTGTGCTTCCCTATTTAGGATCCATCCCTGTCCCAATGGTGAACTACTGCGAAGAATCACCAGGGTCAAAGTCAACTTGATGTGTACCCTTCTCGGACTTAAACTTGAGTGGCGGGTTGGTCTCTGTGGTAGGTTTCTTTAGAGGGGTCATATCAGCCAGGTCAACATTGTCTTTATAATATTTGAGTTCCTCCGTGGCACAAGCCGACTCTGTATTAAGCTGCATCTCCTTCCTCACACTCCAGGGTGAGTTTGCGATTCCCATGAACTGTGATTGTCCCCTCAGGCCCTGGTATCTTGAGCTGCAAGTACACATAGCAAGGGTGAGCCATAAATTTGGCATAAGTCGGTCGCCCAAATAGGGCATGATAGGTACTCTTGATCTTGACCACTTCAAACCACAACGTCTCTGCTCGATAATTGTACTCATCAACGAAAGACACTTCCAGTGATGTCTTCCCAACAGGGTAACCCGACTTGCCATGCACCACTCCATGAAAGACTATGGAGGATGGTTTGAGTTCCTTGTCGGTCAGACTCATCCCACGGAAAGTATCATACTACAATATGTTGATGCTACCATCGCCATACATAAGTACCTTTGTAAACTTATAACCACCCAGGGCGGGTGATCTACCCGGCTCCATGTGATTACCCACTCTAACCATCTTAAATACTGAGGCACTGCCGGCTCAATCGTGTTGACTACTTGCTTATGGACCTTCCGGTCACGCTTGCACGTGTTCATACTGAAGACATGATACTGACCACCATTAAGCTACTTTGGATTACTCTGATATCCTGACTGATTATTTTGCTGTTGATTACCCTGACCAGGTAGTTAATTATGACCACCATGGTTACCCTGGTCCTGATAGCCAAAATTTGAGCCGCCACCACCAAAGCCGGAACCCTGAAAATTAGATCCTGACCTGCCGGGCAGCCCATTATTATTACCATGATGCTATTGTAGGTTCTGATTCCTAAACTCCTGCATGATGTAAAAATCCTTCCAGGCATGAGTAGATGGCTTGTTCGGTTAATTGTGTTTAGGACAAGGGTCATTGAGCATTGCCTCAATATTGGTAGGTTTTCCTCCACTGAAAGACGACTTGCCATTACCATTACGATGTTGATTCTTAAACCCCGCGTTGGTGTTAGCCACAAAGTCTGGCCCCGCCATTTGAGTACTTTTGCTTCCCCCATTGCCATGGTTATTCTGATTACCATGCTGAGCTGATCCGTGTTGCTGTTGGCCCTTGCCATCGCCGTTTTTCTTGCCCTTACCAGATTTATCATTATCAGAGCTTTGATCTTTGGTAGTATCAGAGTCGCCATACCTAGTAAGTACATCCATAAGCTTACCCATATCCGTACACTTATGCTTAAGCCGCCCCAGCTTCTGCTTGAGGGGGTCGAAGTGACAGTTTTCTCCAAGAGCAGCATAGCCTGAGTTGCCCCAATACTATCCGAAGAATGGATGATAGTCGTAACCCGGTGAGCCCAATGATGAGTCCACTCATCTTCTCGCTGCACACAGTGCTCCAAATCAACAATTCTCAAGGGCTGCTTGCAAGACCTTGAAAGTTCTTGATAAAGCTGTCCTTCAACTCCGCCCAGGTATTGATAGAATTGGGGGCTGGTTCTTTAACCAAGTTTGAGCTGGCCCCTGCAATATCATAGTGAAATATTTGGCACAGACAGTGTCGCCGACGTCCAACATCTCCATTGCTAGCTCATAACTCTCGATCCAAGCCTCCTGAGGGAGATCCGTCGTATAATTGGGCACCTTGTGAGGGCCTTTAAAATCCTTGGGTAAGTGCTCGTCTCATAAAGCCGACACGAGACACGGTACCCCAATGGTCCTGGTATTTGACCTGGCTCCCACAAAGGCTGAAGGGGTCGCTTGAGGGTGTTGATTAGCCCCTGGTTAGCCGCCGCCGCCTCACGACGGGCTTTGGCCTCATCCACAATTGGCTGAGCATCAGCCCTTGGATTAAGGGGCGGGTTAACCTGGGGCAGGTTAAGACAACATTCACTGATTGACATGGCCGGTGACTCAACATGCCGATTGTAGCTATGACTCGGTAATGGCACAGAATGCAGACAGTCTCGACTGTAAGAGTAGTTAGCCTGCTGGGTGATTGCTGTCTACAATAGCTCAATGGCATTCCGAGCCTCCACTGTAGTTGGCAACTCACCTGTAACATGGATTGTAGCAAGCCGGGTTCCTGCCGCTAACATGTTGTCCGCTGGGTTGGAGAAGTGACTAGGCAGGGCCGGGAAGTGAGGCGGTGGTGTTTGACCATGACGAGGGTCAGCCCCCGGTTCCTCCGTTCGGGCCTTGTCAACTAAGAGTAGTTGAGCCGCCGCCCCACTCACAGGTCCATTAAGAGTTAATTGTGGTATAACCGGTGCTCCTGGTGTACTTGGCCCTGCCCCTAGCGTGTTGAACAGTTGTAAGGGCTCATGACTTGTGGGCAAACGGCTTCGGAATTTCCGCTGAGAAACTGCATTAGATGTGTTCTTCTCAAGGTTCAGCTGCCAAGCCTCAGTCTTCAAATGCTCTTGTTCAGCCCTAAGCTGTGCTTGCAACACTATAGCGTGAGTATTCTCTATATTGATCTCCTCCAGGGCTTTGGTCATCTGCTGTCGAAGTTTTGCGATCTCCGCATTACACTCTGCTTGATGTGTTGCAACGACTTCAGTCGCTAGCAGGGTCGTCAAGGTACCCATCAGGTCCAAAAAAACTTGTGCCAGTGGCTTGACTGAGCCTAACGCGCCAGCCGCGTGGCGGCCGGGTCAGCTGTTGTGGTTGCACCAGTCATTGAAGAATTAAGAGTTGGCGTCGTGCCTCCCATGAAGATGGTTGCTCAGCATGGTGGCTCGTAGGGGTTCGAATGCTTTTGCCATCAAAAGATCCCCCAAGCCCGTCGTCTTGAAGCTAGGAGATTGACTCCGTCTCTCCGGTCGAGCACTCATCACCAGAGTAGATGAGAGTCTCTCCCTAGATGCGGAACTTTCCGCAAGTTCCAAACCTTGCATGAAGCCCACGAAATCATGCTTCTGCCCGTCTTGGACACGGGCGGGTTGCATGCACCGAGCCGGCTCGATGATGTTGGTGCAGATGCCTGGCTAAGGATCAGATCCTCTGATCTTGCCGATGAAGATGTGGGTTCTGCCGAAGGGGACCCGGTACCTATACTCGATTGATTCGACCTCGTGGCCCTAGCCAGGGTCCTCTATTAGAGCTTGCCACGGCAACTCTTGGTCATCTTGCCCATGGCGTATCCCACGATCCCTGGGAAAGAGCCCTTCAAGAACTCGAAACCACCATTTGCTGGCCCCATGGTGGGCGCCAACTATCGTGGTTTTGTCACGATAGATGTCCTAGTGAAAGGACTTAGGTGCGAGGCCATCGCAATGGTGATTAACTTGTCGGGGTTGAGCGGGACAACAGACACAAGTTTACCCAGGTTCGGCCCCTCATAGTGGAGGTAAAAAGCCTACTCGTGCTCTTGTTGCTTATTGCTTGAGTATTGATTAGAAGGTAGCAGATTCGCTTGACCTAGCTATCGATTGATTGTAACTTACCCTATTCTATGTCAAGGACTCACCTTTATATACAGGTTGAGGCCGCACACTTACAAGAGTCTAGGCCATGTCATGTTCCATGATCGATCCTAACTCTAAGTCGCCTTGCCTTATATGACAAGTCACGATCGGGCGGCTTACACCACCAAGCCACGTGCCGTCTTCTCGCCTTGGGCCTTTAAGCTGGCCCATCTTCTGAGCCATCCCTCTTGCCCTGCATCTTGATTGCTTGGGCATGTCTAAGGCCTTGCTTTGTAATGCCCACGATGCAGCTATAGCTCCCATGTGTCGAGGCACAACTTAGAGGCCTAACCGCATAGTGGTTTTGTCGCAAGAAGGGTCATCATCACAAACATCCCTTGTAATGAACAAGACAAGGATAAATAGAGTTGGCTTACACTAGCCACATCACACAATACATAAATAATTCATACATCATTCAAAATACACACATAGACCGACTAGGTCAAATCCAAATGAAAAGGAAGATAAACCCCAAATGCTAGATCTCAGATCATCCCAACCGGGCTCCACTACTGATCATCAGAAAACGACACATAGTAATGACCAAGGTCCTCGTCGAACTCCCACTTGAGTTCGGTAGCATCACCTGCACTGGTATCATCGGCACCTGCATCTGTTTTGGAAGTATCCGTGAGTCACGAGGACTCAACAATGTCACACCTACGATATCAAGACTATTTAAGCTTATGGGTAGGACATGGTAATGAGGTGGAGTTGCAGCAAGCGCTAAGCAAATATGGTGGCTAACATACGCAAATAAGAGTAAGATGAGAAGCTACAAAACGTTCGTGAAGCTAGAAGTGATCAAGAAGTGATCCTGAAACTACTTATGTTCAAACATAACCCAAACCGTGTTCACTTCCCAGACACCTCCGTAAAGAGACCATCACGGGTATAGACGCGGTTGATTTATTTTAATTAAGTTAAGTGTCAAGTTCTCTACAACCGGATATTAATAAATTCCCATCTTCCACATAACCGCGGGCATGGCTCTCGAAAGTTTATACCATGTAGGGGTGTCCCAACTTAGCCCATTACAAGCTCTCACGATCAATGAAGGATATTCCTTCTCCCGGAAAGACCCGATCAGTCTCGAAATCCCGGTTACAAGACATTTTGACAATGGTAAAACAAGACCAGCAAGACCGCCCCGATGTGCCGACAAATCCCGATAGGAGTTGCACATATCTTGTTCTCAGGGCACACCGCATGGACCAGACGTCAGGTTGGCATAGAGCCTAGTTGCCCAGGGGGCGCCGAACATCACCCAGGTTGGACCAACACTCAGAGGAGCACTGGCCTAGGGGTTTAAAATAAAGATGACCCTCGGGTCTGCAGAACCCAAGGGAAAAGGCTTAGGTTGGCAAATGTAAAACCAAGGTTGCGCCTTGCTGGAGGAGTTTTATTCAAAGCGAACTGTAAAGGGGGTCCCATAACCCGAACCGCGTAGGGAACGCAACATCAAGGAACATAACACCGTTATGACAAAAACTAGGGCAACAATCATGGAACAAAACACCAGGCATAAGGCCGAGCCTTCCACCCTTTACCAAGTATATGGGTGAATTAAATTAATAAGAGATAATGTGATATCCCAACATATCCATGTTCCAACATGGAACAACCTGCAAGACACCCGCAACTAGCAACTCTATAAGAGGGGATGAGCAAAAGTGGTAACTTAGCCAAGCAATGGTTTGATAGGAAGGTGTGTTAGAGGCTTGACATTCCAATATGGGAGGCATGATAAACAAGTGGAGGGTAGCGCGACATAGCGATAGAACGAACAACTAACAAGCAAAGATAGAAGTGATATCGAGGGTAATGGTCATATTGCCTGCAATGTTCTCAGAGTTGTCGAAAGCTTGATCCTCGTTAGCGTACTCAACAAGTTCCTCGTTCATGTACTCGTCTCCCGGATCTACCCAAAGCAAGAACACATGCAATGGAACAACAATCAATCATGGTGCAATGCACAAGCAACATGATGCAATACATGGCATGATATGCAAGATATGATGTGCAATGCATATGGGTACATTGGAAGAGAAAAGATGATCAAGGCAACAACTTGGCATACCAAGTATGCTGCTGGAATGATGAGGTGATTTCGGTCGAAAACAATATAAGGATCACCAGAAACGGATGCACGGTTTGCAAATGACAAGCAAAACAAGAATGATGCAAACTTGCGATTAACAGCATCATAGCACTTAGAATTCAACAAGAAACTATGCTACAACACTCCAACATAGCAACAAAGTACATGGCCTTAAATTACACAAGAAACTCCAAAAATCATTAACACTAAGCTCCTGCTAGTTCCCACTAGAACAAGCTCAAAATAGCATGGCAAAAATGCAAAAGATATCAGCTTCACAGACTTCGAGAAAATACTAAACATGGCAAAACAGCATCATATAGCAATGTTTAGAGCTAGTAAACAATATGCTACAGGAATATATCATGGAAAACAAAGGCATGGCATGCTAGTATTAAATACATAGAACAAAACTCTCTTACAGAGCTTTAACCAAAAAAGGCATGGAAAATGATGTGGCACCCATGCAAACCTAGCAAATCACATGGCAGGAACAGATTCATGATAGCTACTTTGCAAACTCAAATAACTCACCACAAGGCATTTCATGGCATAACAAGGTAACCAACATGAATTAGACATGTTCAAGAATCTAAGCATGGAAAGAGCAAGTTCATAGGGTACATGCATCACTTGCAAAACACATGGCAATATTGAATCTCATGTTAACAAACTGCCAGGAACAATATTTAGCAAAAGTAGAGCATGGAAATTACATGACACACTACTCTATGATTACAACCAAAATCATGAATGGATAGAGCAACACCGCGTCTAAAAAACCTGCTTACTGAACTATCTAAAACTATGCATGGATCTCATGGTAGCAGCAAGTTTACATGGCATCAAAATGTAACAGGAAAAGGACTTTGGATGCTTGTGCTAGTCACTACATAGAACAAAAAAAATTGCACCACTATAAATATGGCATGATGGAGCTCATAAAACATGTAGACATCATGATCATAGGATGTACACACGAAATGCAATGAAAATGACAAATCATCAAGTTCTGTTAAATTCCAGCAGACAACATCATATAACACTTTTGCAATGATGCCAATGGCATCAATATGGATAGTAACATGCATGCAAATGATACTAACGGGAAGATCATCATGAGGCGAACATTTTGTTATATCATATGCATGATTTGCGGCACCAAGCACAGAGATATAGCTGACAACGGTACCATAAAAATGTTAGGGATCCATGGACTTGGTGGAAATATCACCTCGCAGATCGGATCTAGGATTTTCACGTGAACCGAGGCGGGTGGTGGATCTCGCCGGAGAATTGCGCGACGGCGGCCAGAGTTGGTCTGGGGAGATCGCCGGAGTGCTGGGGGGAGGGGTCGCCGGAGAGGCCCTGCTGGAGCTGACAGACCGGATCGGGAGCTCATCGTCGCGGGCGACGAGGAGGCAGCGGCGGGCGGCAAGGTCAACGCCGGCCGGTGATGGATGGCGAGGCGGCGGTGTGGGGCACCGGGCGGTGACACAAGGAGAAGCGGGGTGGCGAAGGTGGTGGCGCCCGCCTGCAGGCGCGCGGGGGCTATGCGGGCGACAATGGGCCGGCGTGGGCCTGCTAAGGGCACCGCGGCCGGCGGCAGAGAGAGCGGTGCGAGGACAGGTGTCGGCGCAAGATTGCTGAGCGGCGGCGGCGGACGTATCCGGCTGTCGCGGATGCGTCCGGTGGAAGTGGGGGAGGCTAGGCTAGGGTTTTTTCCCAGAATTTTAGGAGCGGGATGTATATTTATAGGAGTGGGGGAGCTAGGAGGGTCCAAATGAGGTGCAGTTTTCGCCCACACGATCGTGATCCAATGACAGAGAGCATGGAGGGGGTTCAGATGGGTTAGTGGGCTATTTTGGAGGGGTGTTCGGCTGCAACAAAATAGGGGCTTTAGCGGTTACCCGGTTAACCGTTGGGGCATCAAACGACCTCCAAATGGAACGAAATTTCATAGGCGACCTACTAGTGATGTTCCAAAGCCACTCGAGAAATCTCGACCCATTACGAGAACGTTTTTCTCCCACTCACGAAACAAGAATAGAGGGGTACAACGGGTGCATGTGGGAGTGTCGGATTGCGAAACGGACAATGGGGAAAATGACCGGATGCATGAGATGAACACGAATGCAAATGAGATGCACACGATGACATGATATGGAATGCATGACATGAACAAAATTCAAAATGAAGGACAAAACCCAACCACTAAGGGAATATCTTATTGCATAGACGGAAATGGAAAGAGTTGGAGTTACAAATATGGAAAGTTACATCCAGGGTGTTACAACACTCCACCACTACAAGAGGATCCTGTCCCGAGATCTAGGACTGAAAAAACTCCGAATATTCAGAACAGAGGTGATCCTCGCATTCCCATGTGGCTTCTCGGTTGGAATGGTGTAACCACTTCACTTTCAGGAATTTGATTGACTTGTTGTGAGTCTTGCACTCGGTTTCTTCTAGAATAGCAACGGGATGCTCATGATAAGACAAATCTTCTTGGAGGTCAATCTCTTCTAAGTGACTAGTGCGTTTAGGCGTCTTGAAGCACTTGCAAAGCTGTGACACATGAAACACATTGTGCACGTTTGCGAAGTTGGACAGAAGCTCAAGTTGATAGGCGAGGTCACCTCTTTTGCCAATGATCTTGAAAGGAACCACATATCTAGGGGCAAGCTTCCCTTTCATACAGAAGCGATGACTGCCTTTCATTGGAGAGACGCGGAAGTACAAATGGTCTCCGATCTCGAAAGCCAAGTCACGATGCTTGCTATCATAGTAACTCTTTTGGCGCGATTGCGCGGCTTTGAGATTTTCACGGAGGACTTTACACATTTATTTAGCTTCTGTGATCAAGTCGTTGCCAAGAAGTTGGCGTTCACCAGTCTCTGACTAATTGACAGGAGTATGACACTTTCTGCCATATAGAATTTCGAATGGGGCCTTGCCCGAACTTGCTTGGAAGCTGTTGTTGTAGGAGAATTCAGCATATGGAAGACAATCTTCCCACTTCATACCGAAAGAGATGACACAAGCCTTGAGTGTGTCTTTGAGGGTTTGATTCACTTGCTCAACTTGCCCACTTGTTTGAGGATCGAAAGCTGTGCTGAAGCGAATGTTGGTGCCCATGGCCTTCTGGAAGGAGTCCCAGAACTTAGAAGTGAAAATGCTTCTATGGTCTGAAGAGATCAATAGCAGAATACCGTGCAAGGAGAGAATTTTAGAGGTCTATAGCTTTGTCAACTGAGCTGCCGTGATAGATTATTTCATTGAAAGGAAATGAGCCACTTTTGTAAGCTTGTCAAGGACGACGAAGATAGCATCATTCCCAGCCTTGGACTTTGGAAATCCAGTAACGAAGTCCATCTTGATATGTTCAAACTTCCATTCTGGAATAGCAAGAGGTTGGAGGAGACCAGCTGGTCGTCGGTGTTCTGCTTTCACCCTTAGGCAAACATCACACTCATTCACGAATTGAGCAATCTCTCGCTTCATTCGTGTCCACCAATACGACTGCTTGAGGTCATGGTACATCTTCGAACTACATGGATGAATGGATAGAATAGAATTGTGCGCTTCGTTCATTACGACCTTCCTTAGATCACCTTTAGGAACCACAATCCGGTCCTCGAAGAATAAAGTGTCTTTGTCATCAATGCGATAGCAATTGTATTTGGGCTGGACCTTGGCAATATCGTGTTTCACCTTCTTCACCATGGTATCAAGGAGTTGAGCCTCACGAATTTGGTCTTCCAAAGTAGGAGTGACTTGAAGGTTGGCAAGAAAACCTTGAGGAACAACTTGGAGATTGAGTTTGCGAAAAGCTTCACAAAGATCAGGTTGGAATGGCTTGAGAATTAAGCTATTGCAGTAAGCTTTCCTTCTCAAAGCATCTGCAATGACATTGGCCTTGCTTGGGGTATATTCAATACTTGGATTGTACTCTTGAATCATTTCGACCCAATGAGTTTGGTAGAGGATGAGGTTGGGTTGAGTGAAGATATACTTGAGGCTCTTTTGATCAGTGAAAATGTCCACTTGCCTTCCCAACAAGAGATGTCTCCATGTTATTAATGAATGGACAACTGCGGCCAACTCAAGATCATGAGAGGGGTAGTTCCTTTCGTTGGGCTTCAACTAACAAGGGGTATAGGACACAACTTTCTTCTCTTGCATTAACACAACACCGAGACCTTGCAATTAGGCATCGCAGAAAACTTCGAATGGCTTGGATTCATCAGGAGGAGTCAAAATAGGATCTAAGACAAGCTTCTCTTTTAGCGTCTTGAAAGCAACGTCACACTTAGGCGTCCAGACGTACTTGACATGCTTCTGGAGGAGGTTGGAAAGAGGCTTTGCAATCTTAGAGAAATTCTCAATGAATCTTCGGCAATAGCTTGCAAGTCCAAGAAAACTGCGGAGCTACTTGACATTCTGAGGAGGTTCCCAGTTCACAATTGCAGAAACCTTTTCCAGATTAATGGCAATTCCATTGGTGGAGATGATATGACCAAGATAAAGGACTTGATCAAGCCAAAACTCACATTTGGAAAACTTCACATAGAATTGATACTCTCTGGGCTTGTCGAGCACCAATCGCAAATGTTTGGCATGATACTTCTTATTCTTAGAGAAGACCATGATATCATCGAGATACACCAAGAGGAATTCATTTGTGTAAGGGCTGAAGATGAAGTTCATCATGCGAGAGAACATTGGAGGAGCATTGACAAGGCCGAAAGACATGACAACATATTCATAAGAATCAAAGCTTGTTCTGAATGCTATCTTGGGAATATCTTGTTCACGAATGTGAGTCTGATGATAACACATACGGAGGTCAAACTTGGAGAATACTTTAGCACCTCTAAGTTTCTCGAATAGCTCATTGATGTTGGGAAGTGAATACTTGTTCTTGATTGTCTTCTTGTTCAATGGACGGTAGTCGACACAAATTCGGTCCGTGCCATCCTTCTTCTGGACAAAAAGAACACCCCAACCCCATGGAGATGAACTTGGTCTGATCAACCCAGACGCTCTTGTTCATCGAGTTGTTTCTTCAGTTTCTTCAGCTCCTTTGGTCCAAGCTTGTATGGACACTTGCAAACGGGTTCCGTACCAGGCTCAAGATCGATAACGAATTCAACTAGCCGGTGAGGAGGCATTCCCGGAATCTCTTCTAGAAAGACGTCTTGGTACTCACAAATGACTGGAATTTGAGAAATTGCATCTAACTCACCCTTCTCATTGAGAGAGAACAGTCGAATGGTTTCATCACAAGCGACATAGATGATCACATCATCAGAAGAGTGTGTCAATCTAACCTCCCTGGCAGCACAATCAAGTTGAGCCTTGTGCTTAGAAAGCTAGTCCATGCCGAGAATTAGATCAATATCCGAGTCACCAAGAACAATTGGAGAAGATAGAAATTTATAGTTGCCCATCTTGATAGAAACATCCCGAACTATGGAGCTTGCATTCATGAATTTACCTAGAGAGACAACTGATAGCAGTCTAGGAAAATCTTGGAAAACCAACTCATGCTTTGATGCAAAAGGTCTTGAGATGAAACTATGCGATGCACCAGTACCAAATAAAACTTTTACAGGAATATCATTAAGTTGGAGATTACCCATTATTACTTCTGAAGAATCCTCTGCTTGAACTGAGTTCGTCAAGTGCACTCTTGCAGACTTGGGATTATGCTTGACCACTACACTACCAGAAGATCTCACAGGAGGAGAAGGCAGAAGGCGCATTTGGTTGAAGCACTTGTTTGCATAGTGACCTTTCTGTTGACACCTGTTGCAAGTCACCTCTGAGAGCGGATGATGATAAGGAGCACTTGATCCTTGGAGCTTGAGGCTGAGACTTGTTCTGATAGACTGGGTTGGGTGGGTGGGAAGATCCATGGCCAACTTTGCTCTTTTGCTGGTAGGGCTGACAAAACAGTGGAGGAGGAGGAAGCCAGAACTTCTGTTTCTTAGTTGTCACTTATGAGGAAGAAGAAGACTGAACTGCATCCCTGATTCTCTTCTTTGATGCCTCACACTTGAGCTAAGCACCTTCTTGCTTGAGGGCCATGTTATAGAATTGATCAAACTTAGTAGGCTCCATGAGAACGAGAGCTAACTCCAGATCTTCTTTAAGGCCACCTCTGAAGTGATAGATCATGGTCTTTTCATTAGGAACATCCTGCCTTGCAAAGAGAGCAAGTTTCTGAAACTGGATGTTGTATTGGTACACAGACATGCTTCCTTGCTTGAGATTGCGGAACTTCTCACGCTTGCTCTCAGCAACACTTGTTGGAATATGATGAGCTTTGATGTCTCGGCAGAAATCACCCCAGGTAATCACTCGACCTCCTTTGGAATCTTTGTATTGTTGATACCAATCAGCAGCTTGGTCCTTGAGTTGAAACCAAGCAAACATGACAAAGTCCTCAAGCCTGACATTACTACATTCAAAATGCTTGTTGATGTCCACGAGCCAATCATGGGCGTCCGTGGCCTCGGCACAGTAGCTGAAAGACTTCGGCTAATTTGCAAGGAACTGGTTGACGGTAGCAAACTGAGGCTGATTGTTGAAATTCCCTTGGCCTTGATTCCCTTGGTTTCCTTGACCTTAGTTGCGCTCTTTCAAGAGTTGCAAAAGCATCTGGGCATTGGTGTTGGTGGCTGCCATGACAGCTTGCCATGCCTCTGGAGGCGGAGGTGGAGGTGGAGGGTTCGACTGACTCCCATCATTGCATTCCCGATTCAGACGCGTTGGATTAGCCATCCTGAAGAGGGTGACATCCATTAGAATTCTTGATAGACAGATGGACAAGTTGAATCCATCGATAGAAATTGCAACCTATAGTCTTCACAATAAACATTCGAACAAGGATGAACGAATGAATTGCAAATTTAACATCACATGTCCATTAAGTTGAGAAGCCACTTAGATAAAGGTAGATCAATGAAACAAGAAGGTATGATTAGGAACAAATAAGTGGTAAGGATTACCCAATCACAAACCAATTATCTGCAGGAAGAAATACTAGAGCTACTTGAATTCCCACCTATATACTCCCGAAACTTTCTGGTTATGCAATCTGGTGTTGGGGACAATGGGAGGCACAATATATAACACACAACTAACAAGCCCTACGCTCCAACTGTATCCATCCGTCAACAAATAACCAAGAAACCTTCGGAAATCATGTACCTCAACCTTCGAAAAGCATCCGTTATACGAGTTCTAGCAATACTCTCGAACTCCCGCCCTAGTACTGGGTGGCGTCGAGGTTATCTCACCAACAACTCCATAAAATAGATTTTCAATGCCGGCAAACTCAGATATTCCAGAACTGCAACGATAAAATTGTGACGACAACACCTCGGAGCTCAACTCCCCGGGACACTGCCACAACCCCTAAATGTCAGGAGGCACCCAGAACAATGTTCTCATGAGACGAATATTAGAACGATCCCAAGATACCTGCGTGATCCTAAAAAAATTCATGAAATTTGAGGAGAGGAAAGTCAAAACATCTATGTCAAGAGGCCTCACCAAAGCGACAAAGGGACTGAGGAGTAAAAAGAATCCTACTTTCCGATATATATAATCCTACGACTCAAAACATTTAGTTCTAGACGCAACAACATCAGTGATTCGATCAAGCAGGGGGCTCCTGACTTGGGGATGCCTCTGATACCAACTTGTAACTCCCTTGATGCGGCAATAGCTCCCACGTGTCGAGGCACGACTTAGAGGCATAACCGCATAGTGGTTTTGTCGCAAGAAGGGTCATCTTCACAACATCCCATATAATGAACAAGACAAGGATAAATCGAGTTAGCTTACATTCACCACATCACACAATACATAAATAATTCATACATCATTCAAAATACACACATAGACCGAGTATGGTCAAATCCAAATGAAACGGAAGATAAACCCCAAATGCTAGATCCCGATCATCCCAATTGGGATCCACTAGTGATCATCAGGAAATGACACATAGTAAAGACCAAGGTCCTCGTCAAACTCCCACTTGAGTTCGGTAGTACCACCTACACTGGTATCATCAGCACCTGCAACTGTTTTGGAAGTATCCGTGAGTCACGAGGACTCAGCTCTCACACCCGCGAGATTAAGACTATTTAAGCTTATGGGTAGGACATGGTAATGAGGTGGAGTTGTAGCAAGCGCTAAGAAAATATGGTGGCTAACATACGCAAATAAGAGTAAGATGAGAAGCTACAAAACATTCGTGAAGCTAGAAGTGATCAACAAGTGATCCTGAAACTACTTACATTCAAACATATCCCAAACCGTGTTCACATCCCGGCACCACCGAAAAGAGACCATCACCGCTACACACGTGGTTGATTCATTTTAATTAAGTCAAGTGTTAAGTTCCTTACAACCGGATATTAACAAATTCCCATCTGCCACATAACCGCGGCCACGGCTCTCGAAAGTTTATACCCTGCAGGGGTGTCCCAACTTATCCCATTACAAGCTCTCACGATCAATGAAGGATATTCTTTCTCCCGGAAAGACCCGATCAGTCTCGGAATCCCAGTTACAAGACATTTCGACAATGGTAAAACAAGACCAGCAAGATCGCCCAATGTGTCAATAAATCCCGATGGGAGTCGCACGTATCTCGTTCTTAGGGCACAACGGATGGGCCAGATGTCGGGTTGGCATAGACACTGGTTGCCCAGGGGACGCCGGAAATCGCCTAGGTTGGACCAACAATTAGAGGAGCACTGGCCCGGGGATTTAAAGTAAATATGACCCTCGGCTCTGCAGAACCCAAGGGAAAAGGCTTAGTTTGGCAAATGTAAAACGAAGGTTGGGCCTTGCTGGAGGAGTTTTATTCAAAGCGAACTGTCAAGGGGGTCTCATAACCCCAACCGCGCAAGGAACACAAAATCATGGAACATAACACCGGTATGATGGAAACTAGGGTGGCAAGTGTGGAACAAAACACCAGGCATAAGGCCGAGCCTTCCTCCCTTTACCAAGTATATAGCTGCATTAAATTAATAAGAGATAATGTGATATCCCAACATATCCATGTTCCAACATAGAACAACCTGCAAGACACCTGCAACTAGCAACGCTATAAGAGGGGCTGAGCAAAAGCGGTAACTTAGCCAAACAATGGTTTGCTAGGAAGGTGGGTTAGAGGCTTGACATGGCAATATGGGAGGCATGATAAACAAGTTGTGGGTGGCGCGAGATAGCGATAGAACGAACAACTAGCAAGCAAAGATAGAACACAAGCAATGTTCTCAGAGTTGTCGAAAGCTTGATCCTCGTTAGCATACTCAACAGGTTCCTCGTTCACGTACTCGTCTCCCGGCTCTACCCAAAGCAAGAACACAAGCAATGGAATAACAGTCAATCATGGTGCAATGTACAAGCAACATGATGCAATACATGGCATGCTATGCAAGATATGATGTGCAATGCAAATGGGTACATCAGAAGGGAAGAGATGATCAAGGAAACAACTTGGCAAACCAAATATGCCACTGGAAAGATGAGGTGATTTCAGTCGAAATTGATATAAGGATCACCAGAAAGGAAGCATGTTTGCAAATGACAAGCAAAACAATAATGATGCAAATCTGCGATTAACAACATCATAGCACTCAGAATTCAACAATAAACTATGCTACAACACTCGGGCATAGCAACAAAGCACATGGCCTGAAAGTTAACATGAAACTCTACAAATCATGAACACTAAGCTCCTGCTAGTTCCCACTAGAACAAGCTCAAAATAGCATGGAAAAAATGCAAATGATATCAGCTTCACAGACTTAGAGAAAATACTAAACATGGCGAAACAACATCATATAGCAATGTTTAGAGCTAGCAAACAACATGCTACAGGAATATATCATGACAAACAAAGGCATGGAATGCTAGTACTAAAGACATAAAACAAAACTCTCTTACTGAGATTTAACCAAAAAGGCATGGAAAATGATGTGGCACCCATGCAAACCTAGCAAGTTATATTAACAGTTTCATAATTAAAGAAAAACATGACATGGCAGGAACAGATTCATGATAGGAACTTTGCAAGCTCAAACCACAAACCACAAGGCATTTCATGGCATAACAAGGTAAACAACATGAAGTAGTCCTCTTCAAGAATATAATCATGGCAAGAGCAAGTTCATAGGGTACATGCATCTCTAGCAAAACACATGGCAATATTGAATCTCATGTTAATAATGTGCTAGGAACAATATTTAGCAAAAGTAGATCATGGAACTGACATGATACACTAGTCCATAATTACAACTAGAGGCATGAATCGAGAGAGCAACACCACATCTAAAAAACATGCTTATTGAACTATCTCAAAATATGCATGGATCTCATGGTAGCAGCAAGTTTACATGGCATCAAAATGTAACAGGAAAAGGACTTTGCAAAATCACCAAGTGTCTGAAGACAGCAACATTATGAAGCCTACATTGCATGCATGTGCTAGTAACCACATAGATCACAAAAATACAAGACTTGCACCATTGTAAATATGGCATGATGGATCTCATAAAAGATGTAGACATCATGCTCATTGGATGCACACACAAAATGCAACAAAAAAGACAAATCATTAAGTTCTATTAAATTCCAGTAGTCAACATCATATAGCACTATTGCAACGATGATAATGGCATCAATATGGACAGTAACATGCATGCAAATGACACTAACGTGAAGAGCATCACGAGACGAACATTTTGATATATCATATGCATGATTTGGAGCACCGAGCACGGAGATATAGCATGACAAAGGTAGCATCAAAATATTGGGGATCCACGGACTTGGTGGAAATATCACCTCGCGGGTCGGATCTCGGGTTTTCATGCGAACTGAGGCAGGCGGTGGATCTTGCCGGAGACTTATGCGACGGCGACCGGAGTTGGTCGGGGGAGAT